>NC_091130.1:154767951-155078784 GCF_040183065.1 Periplaneta americana
ATATGTTAAAAGCCTAAAGCAGTAAAATGAATATGTCACTTAAGCGGTAAGAAGAGGGAAATTGTTATGCGTGTTAGGTTGGGAATACTGAATGTAGAATTTTAGACTTACCGTGGATTGGTTTCGTGTGGAAACCAAGCAAATACGCACGATCTCACACAAAATATCATGCCTTTTATTTATTTGTTCATTTAATTATTCTTATTCATTCATTGATTTATTCTTATATTTATTCATTTATTCTTAAATTCACTCACTATTCATTCATTCACTCAGACATTCATTTAAAATAAATTGGACTGTGCATACTAGTAGTGTGGACAAAATCAGAAGTAACAGTCACAACATTATGCTGTAGCATACTCCTCGGTTCTGGTCATGTTACTCAAGAAGGATGAAGTAATACTGTCAAGCAACATGTATTACCTACTTGAAGTCTTGTCCTATTTAGTGGCAAACAGAACACTGCTCAATATAGCAGTGAAGGAAAGAAGTATGGATATATTAACACCGAAATTACATATATAGCATATTATCAGCCAGTAAATAGTGTTGGACAATAACGAAAAGTGTGAATAGAAAACAGTTTCACAATTATTTCATTGTACGGAGTGACTCACTAAAAGAATGCAAAAATTAAACAGAAAATATATGTGATTGATTAACTAGCGGACTTACTCGTGATAATTATGTAAGTCTGTGTGGCTTACAGCTGTTTCGGTGCTTCATCACACCATCCTAAGAGCCTACTAGATCTCGGCGTCATCTCGAACTTCTCTGCCTGTTATGTGGCTGCGTTTGATTGTTGAAAGGTGTTGAAAAGTGGAGTCAAATAGTGTGTGTGTTCTGAAATTGATCTGTGTGTTGAGAATTTGATCGGGGTGTGTTTTAGTGTGTTTGTATATTTCGTATTGTTCTAGTGTGTTGAGTTTTTGGTTCTTGGGTAGAATGTGTAGGATTTCCATGTCTGCATTTATGTTATTGTATGTATGGTTAGCATTGGTTATGTGATCGGCATATGTAGATGCATTGTGTCCTATGGTTATTGCTTTAATGTGTTCTTTGTAGCGTGTTTGGAATGATATGCCTGTCTGTCCTATGTAGAACTTCTCGCAACTATTACATGTGAGTTTGTATACGCCTGTGTGGTCGTATTTATTTGTTTGTGTTGTTTGTGTGTTGAGATGTCTTTGTAGTGTGTTTTCTGTTCTGTACGTTATGTTGTATTTGTGCTTTCCGAATGAAGATGCGATCTTATGTGTGCTTTTGTTTTCATATGTTAGTGTGATGTATTTCTTGTGTTCTTGTGTTTGTGTTGTGTTTTGCGTGTTTTTGTGTTTGTTAAGTTTTTGTTTTGTCTTTCTTATGATGTTGTCTATTATGTTTGGATTGTATCCGTTTTCTTGTGCTATGTATTTGATTGTGTTCACTTCTTCATTGTAGTGTTGTTGGCTCATGAGTATGTTGAGTAATCTGTGTACCATTGTCCTGAATGCAGCATGTTTGTGTTGTATGGGGTGGTTAGATGTGTTGTGTATGTGTGTGGTGGTAGTGGTGGTGGTGGTGGTTGGTTTTCTGTATATTTTTTAGCTGTTATTATTGTTATTATTATTATTATTATTATTATTATTATTATTATTATTATTACATTAGTGAGATCGAAACTGGAATATTCATCTGCAACTACTTAGTTCGGCCAAATTGGAAAATATTCGAAGAAAATTTATATCATTCAGATTTCTGCCCAATAAATAAATGTAGATAATATGGAAAACAGTAACCTATAGCAATAGGCATGTATAAGAATTAGAGAAATATTTTTATTTACATATGAGTTTTTATGAACATATGATGTTTTTGTTTTTAAATCATAAGTATGTGAAAATAATTAAGGAAATAATGTAGTCCTCCACTTCTATAGGGTAGGCCTACCCATTTTATCTTAGCTACAATGTCCATAACACCATGGGCACCGATTTACAACATGGACAGTATCCATTCTCCCCTCCCCTGATACAGGGTGTGCCAAAAGAACTTCCTTCCAGGCTATACTGCCATAAAAATGAAATAATTACGTCCACATAACCTTTAAAAATACTGCTCTATATAAACAACTATCTTCTCTGATTTAATGTTTCTTTATATAAAAATAATCAAATAAGTTTGTCACTTTAAGGGTATACGTACGTGAACACCACAAATATTATCAGAATATGCAGGCTCTAAATTTCTAAAATTTTATAAGAAAATAAACTCACAATTGGTCAAAAATTACAAGGTATCGTAAGATTTATTGGAACTTAATTTTCTGATTAAAGTATAAAAAAAGGTTACTAATAATGTTTTTGAAACTACTTTCACCAAAGTATGAAAAAAAAATTTTGCAGTTACATCATTCGGTAACCATAACATTGTTATGGTCTCTCTGACATGTTTAATATTTTTTCCTGCATGTAATAAACACTTATTTCTGAAAAGCAGACTACTCTCAGACATGTAGAGTTGTTTATTTTAATACAATTAATTTTTTATTTGTCCTATATAAAATATATGTTAAAATTTACTTAACGTTTTGTGACCTAATTTTTCTATTTTCAAAGAAATAGGCGTTATTGTAGTCCACCCTTTGCATAAATGCATATTAAATCAGTGTACAAAATTTGAGAATTCTATCTCTAATGGTTGTGGAGTTATGAAATAATATGTGTGAAAATTTTCAAATTTCATAAAATTTAATTTAAAGTAAAAAGTGAATTCTAAAAATATTATTAGTAACCTTCTTTATACTTTTATCAGATATTTAAGTTCTAATAAGTCTTGCTGTGTTACCTTGTAATTTTTGTCCAATTATGAGTTCATTTCCTTATAAAATTTTAGAAATTTAGAGCCTGCATTTTCTGATAATATTTGTGGTCATTCACATACATATACCCTTAAAAGGAGTGATCTATGATATTATAAATGTACAGTACGTACGTGTATATACATTTCTTTATGTTATAGATATGTACTGACACAAGAGTGAAAACAACTATTACGAACCATGAGTGAACATATTCATCAAGTCAGTCAGTTCAGTTTCTGACTTTTTCTTTTTTGTTCTTCCAAGTTACACTCGAATGCTTCAAGTTTGCAAGTACGTGAAATGCCTTAGGAAATTCTGTTAGTCTGTAAATAATACACAACATACGTAATATGCCACATTACTAATTTATTCTAGATAAGCCACAAAATAAGTTAATGACGAAATATAGGAGCTATTAATATAAATAAAACGGCAACAAATCGGGGCACATAAAAAGCCTAATGCCAACAGAAAATTATGAAATAACTGAAAAAGGCACCGAAAACTGAGTGGTGTGGAACAATACTGCATTAATATATTACAATGTAGGACACAAAGTGGTGAGAATAGCAAACATTAATACAGCAACTACAACAAAAAACATATCTATTTACTTACACTTTTTTACTGACGAAACATGTATTTTATTCATACACTCTTTTATTCAACTTATCAATCATTCAACATCCACCTCATCATGCAACCACGTTCTCAGAGTAAGACCAACTCAAAGGGACTGGCATCTAACGGGGCAGCAAGTATGACAGAAATATAAACAATTCTCAATTTTGACTAGACATAATTCTTATTGTCTCTTACAGCCGTTTCTCGGATATACTAGTCAGTTTTACCATTTCAGTTATTATCTGCCATGAAATGACAATACTTATTACTTCGTCCTTCAAACGAGATTCGGTATATCGAGTTGTCAGATTTCATTCTGTATTGTTTCCTTTCAGAAAGTAACACTAACAGCTTCACTATTATTTTATGGTTGTTTTAAGTTTCCAGATCGTTACAAAAAGCACTTTTCTCCATAACAAACATATTCAGTGTGTTTTTCTGAAAGATTTTCTGACTCTGTCACACTTTGCTTTCCAGTATTTGTGCACTCACCTTCTGATCAGTACCATCAGTTGCTAACAATACGAGCTAAAAAAAATCACTGTACAAGAATATAATCCACTAACTCAATTGTAAGATTAAGTACCTTTCTGAGAATTGAATGTCTCCCACGTAAATAATTACCAGTATACAAAATGCCACCATGTAACATCATTATTATTATGATTAGAGTAAAAAAAAAAAAAACAGGCTTGAACTATCTTGCATTTCTTGCCTACAAAATGAACAGGGCAATTCATATTTCAATGGTTAATGCTTCTGTACAGTGTACCATTAGCAAAACACTGGAAAATCGGCTTTTATACTGGAGACATGAGTTCAAATCCTGTTCATGACAGTTTCCTCTGTCACCAATATACCATTTCTCAATAATTACTTCTCACCAATGCAGTAACAATAGGAAACTATTACACCAAATGATCTTCTCCAAGAGACCAAGTGCAGGACAAACAGAGAGAATGGGAATTCATGATTTTGGCACCGACACCTGAGTATTTGGCAATAGCGCCATACTAGCAAGCTATTATACTATTTGACTATTCCACTCTCTCAAATACAAAGTCCTACTTGCAGAATGCCCTAAAGGAGAACTACTGAGGAACAATCGCCACCATAAAGTGAGAAGCTCCATCGCAACCACTCTTCGGAAGGCGAAGTGGGAGATTTACAAAGAAGTGCACTGCTTGGCTGAGAATGGGTCAACGAGAAGAACAGACATTATAGCCATCGATCGCCGGAATCAAAGAAGCCTCATTCTTGACCCCACTGTCCGTTTTGACAAGGATGATCAACAAGCCAATAACATTAACGATGAAAAGAAGTCTATTTACAACCTATGTATTCCTCACTTCAGTGAGAGATACAAAATGAATATTAATACATGGGAAGTGAAAGGACTTCCTTTTGGCGCTAGGGGAACTTCATTTAAGTTAACCAAAACCATTCTCCTTTCTCTTAAATTTTCTAATGAGGACATTAACAAAATTTGTCTAATGGTAATGAGAGATTCATTATCCATTTTACACAATCACTTGTATAATACTATGTAATTTTTTTTCACTTCATTTCATTACTCTTCAATGTATTTTCATCTCATGTTTCTCCGAACTCAAATTGTACTTTATTTTTAAATTTATCATTGTTCCGTATTCTCTCCGCAATCATATTGTATTTTTCATTTAACCTCTGCTTTGTATTCTGGATCCTAGTGGTCAGCCGTAGATTTCGGCCAGATGTCCCAAATTGTGGAATTTGTTGTTGTGATAAGTCACCATATTTTGAAAACTGGAAACAACATTATACAACAATTGTGTAGGAATTCCCGGCAATAAGATTCTGTTGCCATATTTTCTTCCAAACTATTCTAGGTGGTCATACTGACTGAGCTGTCTTTTCCCCATACAAAATTCCAGAGGATGTCTGTACTGTTCTTACATTACATTTGATTAATCTATGGAAGGGAGCACACTGCAGCATCATGGTTATGGCGTTACACTACAAGCTGGAAGATCATGGGTTCTATTTCCTATGAGGTCACGGATTTTTCCCATTGATCTAATTCTTCCAGTCGCACTATGGCCCTGGAATTTGCTCAGTCCTTAAGGGAAGTGAATATCAGAGTTATTTCATTGGGGACAAAGGACTGACATCCCTCTGTTACTCAGTGCTGATTGTCTCGGGAGGTGGGAGTCTTAACATCCAGCTTTTTGGAATAGAACGTAAATCTGTGGAGGATGATGAACTGAAATTCTCCTGGAGTAGATTTTTATTGAAAACATCAGACCAACAATTTTGGTAGACCTCTAGATCCTCAATTTTTAAAAACAGAATATTCTGAATAAGCAATATAATACATTATTATAACAGAATAAAATAGAAGATCAGCATTTTCAATCAACATAATAAAATATTTACTAAATATGTATAAACATAGAAGATGGCAGAGGTAGTCATTGACAGCTTGGAAGCAACAATCCAACTCACCTGACTGAGAACCCAAGAAGAATTTTATTATTCCATACCCAAAGCCAGGAAAGCTTCAAATCCTACATTGAAATTCTCCTGTATTACAACAAATAATAATTGATATTTTATATGTATTGGATCCCCTGGGAGGGGACGGGAGAGAAGTGGAGAGGAGGGGAGGAGAGGGGAGGGGAGGGGAGAGGAGCGGAGAGGAAAGGAGAGGAGAGAAGAGGGGAGGGAAGGGGAGAGGAGAGGCGAGGAGGCAGAGCAAAGAGGAAAGGAGAGATGAGGGGGAGGGGAGAAGAGTGGAGAGGATAGTGGAGAGGGGAGGGGAGAGAGGAGAGGAGAGGGGGGAGAGGGAAGGGGAAGAGGGAGGGGAGAGGGAAGAGGTAGGGGTGGGGAGAGGAAATAGGGAGGGGAGGGGAGAGGGAAGAGGCAGGGAAAGGAGAGGGGAGAGATGGGGAGGGGAGGGGATGAGGGGAGGGCGGGGAGACGAGAGGAGAGGAGAGATGAAATATGAGATGAGGCAATTCTGTGGAGATACTACAGTAATAAAACACTAGATTAACAAAATAATTCCTGAAACAAATGGATCTCACCAAACGGGTGCCACTGGTACAGTGACAAGCATTACACAGAATGGAAGATGTCTCCGTCTGATATTTTTTAAAATTTTAAAACTTTTCTTTTCATTAAATTATATTACACTGTTTCCTTTAGGAAAAATCTAATCATCTTTAAAGAAGACATTTCTAAAAATGACACAAAACATTTGAAATGCTGCTCTACAATGAAGTTAGGGTGTGAAGGTGTTGATTTTTCTCCAGTTTCTGAGTATGTGGCAGAGATTCAGAAGGAATTATTTTCAAGGTTTTCTAAATTTGATGAACTACAACCTAGATTTCTTCTGTTTAACAACCCTACGGAAGCATATCCAACTGATGATGATCCAGATCTGCAGACGGAGCTGTGTAACTTACAGAGTGGTAGTTTTCTTATATCAGTGACAAATTTTCAGCCCATTGAGATTTTTAGACTAGTTATCAAGAACAATTTCCAAATTTGCGAAATTTTGATTTGAATATAATTACAACCCATCTTTGGTATCACATACTATGTGAATGTGCATTTCCTACCATTAAATAATTGTTAAAATCTAAGCATGGAAACAAGTTGTCACAAGATTTATTGAAATCGCTACTGCAGCTTGCCACTACACGAATCGAATGGATATTGAATCTATAGTAAACCAACACACAGCTCAAAGTTCTCATTAAGTGTATCTGATCGTTTTCTTTTTGTTTGTAAAATAGAAGCCAAAATAAGTTGATGTACCATAACATATTTCTTTCCATTTTCTAATAATTATAACTATTTAATATTTATTACCGGTATATTATCATTCCAGCCTATAAATTAATTTCGAAAGTGTCATCTGGTCCTTCAACCAAAACCAGTTACCACACTGGTTTAAAGAAATGGTGCCAGAAACCAGTGGCGGTTCCTCGGGGGAGGGAAGGGAGGAACGTCCTCCTCACATTTTTCTTCTTTTGAAAGTAAATACAAAATAAAATATGTGCCTTGAAGTCGAGGAAGATTCGATAATTTATAAGTTCACAGCTATAAGAAGAACTCGGATGATCGAGTTTTAAACGACGCGCGCTCATGTGCTGTAGAAAACTGTAAGAAAGATGCGAGATTGTCTGTGTAGAGGAAAGGCACTCCATTCCTCCTCTACTGCAGTTAACACACATAGACAACAGCGTACTAGCGGCCAGAGAAAGAAGCAGAGTTTTAAAGCAAGTAAATAAACGGAGAGGGAGGAGATCCTCCTCTGAATCAGTGCATGGGTGGGAAATAGAAACCGACTGGTCGTGCAGCAAGCTCGTTACTGCTGCCATCTAACGATGTTGCATTCAACCAGGCTAGAACACATCTAGGAGGAGGCACAACAAAAACAGTTTTAACGCAACGCTTTGAAAGACACCATATAAACTTTTTTTTTTTTTTAATTATAAATCAAAAATATTACTCATTGCATTTTATATAGGCTGCTATTCATGGTTTGAAACTTTCGTGGATATTTGAAAGTTAAAGTCGGGTTTATGTAAAACAAAGAGGAAGTAGTTCTATGTAGTTGGCCCTTGAAATTCACTTCTATTCATTGTTTACTAGACAGGGCAACAGCCAAGTTGTCAGTTTTGTACAAATATATTTGAAACTGAAAGTAGGTACTCCAAACTAAACCATTTTTAACATAAAATAATTAATCGGCCACCGGCAACTTTGAACAATAATGATAGTATGACTTTACAAGAACTGACATTCTTCAAAAGCATGTGATACTGAACTTGTAAAATGTACATGTGGCAGCAGGGACCACGTGGGTAGGTGCAGTGTTCTCGCTTTCCTCAGATTATTTCCCATTCCCATTTCCATTTCCGTAAAACGGTTCCGGTTACGAGTTAGTAGCTAGTCTCTTCCAACACGTGTGATGCTGTAGTGTGCTCGAAAAATGCTACGAGGTTGTGAATTTCCTTATAATTGTTAATTTGCGCAATTAATCAACAATGAAAGAAGTGAAAACATAATATATTTTGGACAATTTAGGAAACTCAGTTTACAAGAAGAGATTATTGCTATACAGAAGGGAAGGCCAACCCCAACACTACCTGGTCTTACAGGTATGCATGTAGGCTAATTTGTAGAATATTTCATTCAAGAAGGTGTCATTTCATGCTGTTAACCTCTTTCCTCCTCTTAAGAAATATGAAGGAACCGCCACTGCCAGAAACACATGTCTCACAGAACCTGTGCTAGCACATAGGAGTACGTGGTTATTGGTAGCTCTATATTATTCCCACCACCAAAATCAAGGATGTAGTAGATACGGCCGACCCAGTGAATCGATCTGTATTGCTAAGCCAAGACAACATTCAGAATAACAGCAAATGTGTCTCGAAGAGGAGAGGTGATAGCAAGCCATTCTCCCATAATTAACCCCTCATTTACAACTAATTAAGATTAGTTATTTAAAAAGTGGACTTCCCACTGAAACACACTGCATCATACAAAAATTAAAAAACTTATTTAAAACAATTGAAAGATCAAATGATGAATAATTTCGAAGGAAAAATTGTTCCGGGGCCGGGCATCGAACCCGGGACCTTGGTTAAACGTACCAACACTGTACCATCTGAGCTACCCGGGAACTCTACCAGACACTGATCCAATTTTTCCCTCTGTACCCACAGACCTCAAAGTGGACTGGCAACCGTCAAGCAACCAACATTGAGTGCACACTAACTCTGTGTGACTTAAATTGTGGTTTTCTGTTAACGAACAGTGACGTGTATTATGCAAATCAAGCTTTCAGATATAACTCCCTATGAAGTTGATTTCGAAGGAAAAATTGTTCCGGGGCCAGATATCGAACCCGGGACCTTCGTTAAACGTACCAACGCTCTACCAACTGAGCTATCCGGGAACTCTATCAGACACCGATCCAATTTTTCCCTCTGTACCCACAGACCTCAAAGTGGACTGGCAACCGTCAAGCAACCAACATTGAGTGCACACTAACTCTGTGTGGCTTAAATTGTGATTTTCTGTTAACGAACAGTGACGTGTAATTGCAGATAAAAGGATGACAGGCCAGGTTGGGGCGAGACGTTAAGGTTTCCACCTTCACAGGCAATCCGCAAGTTAATGGCAGTAGGGGTATCAATCCTACATGCCCACCGCCTTTACCCACAAGGGAATGTCCCTGGTACTTATTTCTGTTAGAGGCTGTTGGGCCATAGTGAGGCTGGAAAGATTAGATCAATGGAAAGATCTATGATGCCATCGGGAATCGAACCCGCGACCTTCCGGCTTTGTAGCATTACACCTTAACTGCGACGCTACTGTGCGCCCTTAAAACGACTACCAGTACATATTTAAGGAAAATTTATCAAATGAAGTAAAGCACTTCTATTTGCTATGTTAACATAATTATAATGTGCACTACAGTTAATATGACATCTATTTTTTTACTATTATAATATTGCAAAACAGGCAACATATTTGCAACCAAGACCTCTTCAATGATATCTCTATCCAGTGCTTTTGCTTCAGTAAAGTCTCATTTTACAAACCTATGGATCAACAATTGGCTCTCTTTTGACAAAGGACAAATTTTACAGTCTGTACAAAAGAAACCAAATGACCAGGAAATGCACAAAAACTTGCCCAGACATGTTCAGACATTTTTAACTCTCTGCATCATAATCCACAGTTAATTCCCGATTTACCACGAAAATCGTCTGTAGCTGCATTTAGATTGGCAACAGGCCATGATTGTTTGGCCAAACACCTGCATACAATTGGAATATATCAGTCCCCTAACTGCCCATTGTGCAACTCAAACCAAGAAATGGATTCGGAACACCTCAAAATCTGTGCTTCAGTGGCTGACCATGATAATATCTTTGAAAAATATTGGAGTGCAAGAGGTCAAATGACTTTATTGTCAAACTTGGAAAGCATGTTGAAAATATTCAGATTGTCAATGTTAATACAGTGTAATACAATATAATATTTGTTTTTATTCAGTCTTATGACAAATCAATTATTAAAAACAATGACATATATTTCATAACATGTAGTCATTGAGTTTTATATAAAGTAGGTTACGAATGTTTTCGCCCATTCAGGCATCTTCAGGTTCATGTATACAATATCTCATTATAGTCTATGATAAATACAATAGTAGTCGATGAGATGGACTGTTTAAAATTAACCATGATATATATAAAATGTACAAGTGTATGTATAATTAAAATGTAATCATGTTTCAAGGTCATAAAAATTGTGGAAATTATTATTATTATCATTATATATGAGTATTATGAAGTTTAAAATGAAGAACACTACAAACGTGTTCACAATTTCCACAATTTTTATGACCTTGAAACATGATTACATTTTAATTATACATACACCTGTACATTTTATATATATCATGGTTAATTTTAAACAGTCCATCTCATCGACTACTATTGTATTTATCATAGACTATAATGAGATATTGTATACATGCACCTGAAGATGCCTGAATGGGCGAAAACGTTCGTAACCTACTTTATATAAAACTCAATGACTACATGTTATGAAATATATGTCATTGTTTTTAATAATTGATTTGTCATAAGACTGAATAAAAACAAATATTATATTGTATTACACTGTATTATTGTCAAACGCCTGGCATTAGAAAACAACAACAACATATTTAACAAGAGCCAGAACAGGTCACATTGTCACTCAATTGTACCTACATCTATCTCACATTTCTGATAATCCTACTTGTCTGTGGTGTAATAATCATGATGAAGATCTGAAACACATTCTTCCATAAACCACAAAAGAAGTAAATTAAAATCATCAGTACCAGTTGCAGAAGACACAGCCCTGCAGTATATATTGACTACACCCCACCTCTGGCTACTAGCAACAGGCATCTATAATGAATACCGATCAAAATACTTCCCATTTCTCGTGAAAAACAACAACTGAATAGACTACAGTGGACTATAGTGGACTTTATGTTGTCAGCAAACAGCTGGATACATTAAGAAGATTGATTGACTGATATGACATCTGCTGGCAATACTACAAACCCAGTAGATACAGCTTCTTAGTTTATAATTTCAATACACTTTCCGGTCTTCTGTATCTCATAGGCAACAACAACAACAACCGAGCATAGTAGGGAGACAACTGCTATTCCCTCCTTTGCATGTCTTTGGCAGAAAAAACTGGCAAAACTGAATGATGGGAGACATAACTGAGTGAACAGTCTATAAGGCAACAATTTACAATAACAGAGCTGACTGCCTCACAAAGCATGTAGCTGGAAATACGACTGTTGGACAAGAACCATTCTGTGCTATTTTAGGTATCCTCGCGTGCTCTGCAGTGAAGAAGTGAGTGGAGGTTTCTGGACATTCTGTATTACTGAAAGATCCTTTGAAGAACTTGGCTAAGCAGGTATTCATCCTGAGATGGGCATCCTAAGAATTGCGAGAAACATTATAAATCTAAAAGCACATGCACAGAATGGGAAAAACAAGTATGGAATATGTGAATTAGAACAAAAAAACCATCTGGCACATACACTCGTTGAACGATAAATTCGCCTTCTGATTTCTCTGGAATCAAAGTTTAACCATACAGTTGTGGTTGTATTTTCATATGGATTTTCAATCTATATTTATAGCTTTTTACGCTCGACGAGATTTTAACTTTGATAAAAGAACCTGAGCTATTGTAGTCCATCGATATAGAACAATAATATAATTATAAAATGATAATATACTGGTAATCAAATAAATAAAAGTGACAATGCCAATTTTCTTTAATCAACACTAAATAGCCTTTGACAGGACTTTCTGTATCGAATGATTCTGTCTGTACCTCGTGGTGTATTGGCTAATATATAAGAGTTTAGAGGTTATTCCCTCATGAATTTTCGATGTTCAAACTCCATGAAGATAAAAAAAAATAATGAGTTATATTTTGTCTTTAGTCCATAAAGTTATAACAATTATTTTAATACCGGTATTTCAGTAATTAAATTGAAGTAACCTTTTCATACATATTTTATTTTTATTTATTTGATATTCCACTGTTAACATATTTTTTATAATATTAACATTATGCAATAATTCAAGTTGTAAAAAATATGAAATAGACTATGGCCCGGTTGCAGAAACACCGATCAAAATATGATTGGCGATCAAGGAGGGTTTGATTGGCCATCAGTTCTATTTCTGTTGCAGAAAGAACAATCAGTGTTTGATCGGAAATCAGTCTTCCATCAGATTTGATCAACAGATTTTTGCTGGTTAAGTCACTGATCATCGATCAAGCAGGCTATTTATGTTGTTCTGTTTATAATGCAGTATTATATAGTAAATAGTTATAGCGTAACAATATTGTTTTCGACATAATGGATTCTTCTGATGAAGAAATTTTAAATGAAAAAAAAATATTATTAAGAAGAGGGCGTTTCCGTGATAGACATGAATTGTTTTTATGTATAATGACAGAGAATTTGAGCAAAGATTTAGGTTAAGTAAGGATTCCTGTGTTTTGTTACTTTCAAAAATTGAAACAAATATATGCAGACAGACAAATCGAAACCTTCCACTTTCTCCTATGAACCAAGTTCTAATAATGCTGAGATTTTATGCTGTTGGATTTTTTCAGGCGGTCTTGGGTTATCTTGTTAGGGTCCACAAATCAACTATTTGCCGAGTAGTTAGGAATGTCACGTATGAAATTGCTTTGTTATGGCAGGGTCTCATAAATCCCCAAACTTCAAATAGGGAACGATTTGAAATCCAGAGAGAATTTTCAGCCATGTCAGGATTTCCAAGAGTAGCCTAATATTGGTTGTATAGACTGCTCACATCCCCATCCAATCACCTAGTTGAAATGATGCCGAACTTTATCGAAATAGAAAAGGTTTCTTTTCTGTGAATATACAGGCAATATGTAGTATACACCATCATTGAAATTCTGGAATGTTGTAGCCCGTTTGCAGGGTTCTACACATGACAACACAATATTTTTAATGAGTAGGTTACGAGCTCCATTTGTAAACAGAGAGATGGGAAATGGAATTATTTTGGGTTATGGAGGCTATGCATGTTCCAATTTCTTGTCGATTCCCCTAACAAATCCCACAACAGAAGCCCCCTCACTTTTTTTTTGTTTTCTTCATATTCTTTCACTATATTGTAGTCTATATACAAATAGAAACCGCCTGTTTCCTTTCTACAAAAAGCAACAAAACAGCAAAACATTCACTTGTTTTCCTAGTCACCGCCCACTTGATGCATTCCTTTCGCGACTTTTAAAGAGCATCAAATTGGCTGTGGTTGCTAAATAGCGCTGTTGTCAAATGTATTTCTTTCTTAAATCACCAATTAGTAAATTGAGACAAGTTGATTGGAGATTCATGTTTGTGCAACGCAATGAACAATCAAATAAATCAGACATCAACTGATTGGCGATCAGGGACTGATTTGATTTGCGTTTCTGCAACCGGGCCTATGAGTTTCATTTAATGAAAAACAAACTTTAGCTAGACTCTGTAGATTTATTATCGAATTTATGGCGATTTTATTAAACTCGAACATTTTAAATATTTTGTCATTATTCCCGTCATTCATTCATTTTACATGTAGAGTAGAATACATAGTGATATGTTATGTCAGCAAATAAAGATGGATTCATGTATTAAAAAGTAAGAAATAAGTAAGTAAAGGTAACTGGCAATGAGCGAGATGGAATTATTTATGTTTTTAAAAACATAATGGAAAATAAAGATCCAGCATCTATTTGTCAGCCTGAAGAATTCTTAAAGAAATGACAAAGACGAAAAGATCAAGTTGATGATGTATAAAAGGCAGGCACCATGTTGGAGCTGAAGTACTGGAGGCTTATCTAACCTGCCTTTACTTCTATTTTTATCACACTTCCTATCTTCAATTTCATTAATGTTATGTTCAGCATTTATGTTTGCTGGTGGCATTGAGTATCCGTAGTGAGTGAATATCCAGACCACTGACGCCACAATTTCTTAAGAAGTGGATGCATTAATTGCTCCTGTAGTTACTACAGATTCCAGTATAGCAAACTGACTTACTCATTCAAGTGTGCACTTTTTCCAAGAAATAAGGTATGACAGATGTCAACATTCTAGCAGAAGAGCACACTGTATTTTTTTTAACTGAACTGCATCACCCATAGATTTAATTTATGTTCTACTATGTACGGAGTATTTCTTCAGGACATACATTTAAGTTAAGTATCTTAAATTAGACATTTAAATGTCCTCAATTAAATTTGGCAGTATTTCAATCTTAAGCAGACAAAAATAAAAATAGTATTTGTCCAATCAATCTAAATACGAATATAAAAATTAATTTATGGAAAGATAATTTTTTTATAATCTGTACAACAAATTCGCAAATCAAAAGAACTCTCAAAATATGTAACAAAAGTGCACAAAAATTTACATTTGCGTTTCAGGAAGATGATTGCAGTAATATATGGATGGAAAAATTTACAATTTGTTTTCTGCAAATGGAAATGGTTTAAGTCTTTTCTAAGCCGAAAACGCCCACCAAAAATTAAAAAAAGTTTATTTATGATCCATAATAATTTGTTTTTTACGGCTTCATGGCAATCCTATTAATAGAAGTCCCTGTGGTGTAGGCCTGTTAGCATGAAACTGACCTGTATGCAAGATGTTTGGTTTAAGAAACATTCCTTGTTGCACAGAGTTTAATCTAAATAACTGAATAGGGCGAACTGCCCTTATCCGAGAATTCACCTGAAACACAGAATGAGTATCTGGCACATAAATCAATCAATAAACTAACACATTTATAACTCTCCATGAAGAAATTTTGATGGTTTCAAAGTAATTGTAAAATAAAAACAAACAAAACTCTACCTACACCAGGCAAATCTAAACACAAAAGAAAGACTATGAACAAAAACTCGGAAAATATATACTACAATTTTGTCCTAATGGCCAATTAAACTAAGCCTGTCAGGCCACATAACACGTTCACAAAGTTAAACCTATGAAACCTACAGATGCTTATAACATGAGCTTTATTATAAATCTTCTAATATTCTAATTAGTAGAGGAATGTAATTCAGTCAATACTTAACAAAGAGAAATACATAAAATTCTATATTATACTAGAAGTAACATTACATATGTTTTGATGACAAACTTTTCGCCAATCATATTGGCATCCTCAGGTCGAGCAAAACATGTTAACAAAGTGAACACTGGTCTTAACTAGTTAAAAACAACATTAAAATCATGATATAACTTAAATCAAGTAATAAAATTGGGTAATGTAGCCACCAAGTTTTATGGAAAATGATGTGTTGTAAAGACATGTATGAAGAGGGGGACGGCACGATCTCTTCTAATATTGCGGTACTTTAACAAGTTCTGACAAAAAGGTAAAAATCACCAACTGGAAACCCATGACTTTTTTTGGGAATGTTTCATACAAACTAGGTAACCTTTTTAAAAAAAGAGAAGATTAACGTGTCCTTCCGTACTAATAACAAATTGAATAATATTATCTCCAACTTACTTACTTACTTACAAATGGCTTTTAAGGAACCCGAAGGTTCACTGCCATCCTCACATAAGCCCCCCCATCGGTCCCTATCCTGTGCAAGATTAATCCAGTCTCTATCATCATATCCCACCTCCCTCAAATCCAATATTATCTCCAACAACCTACAAAATCACAATAAATTTGCCAATAGCGGGATCTACCTATTACAATGTAAAAATTGCCCCAGCAAATATGTTGGCCAAACAAAAAGGAATTTTCACACAAGATATAGAGCACACGTTTCCGACTTTATAGGAATAAATCAAAATTTGCCTCGCATCTTATTAATCAAAATCAAGATCTCACGGGCATAGATGATGCACTGCAGGTTTTAAAAATTATCAATAATCATAGTTATATGAACGCGGCTGAAGAATTGTACATTACTACCCATTCCAACAATAACAATAGCCCCCTACTTAATGAACAATACCCAAATTCAAATAACCCGCTGTTTAAGATCATACAGAAGTAATTTCCGATCATCCACTAGTCTTGCCGGTATGCAGTTTTCTTTGTAAGCTACTTCCTAATGTAAAGGTCAGTCGTGCTGCCGCTCTCACAGACTTCAGTCAACTCTTCCAACTTTTTGTAAGTAACGTCCTATAAGATTTAAACAATATTTTCAAACACTTTTGTTCATACCATCCTTTGCTAATTACAGGGCTTTATCCTGTCACCGTTGCTCGGCAACACGACCGCCCTATTTGTAGCATCTTTAATCTGATTCTGAAACTGTTACTGCAATACTAGAAGAGATCGTGCCATCCCCCTCTTCATACATGACTTTACAACACATCATTTTCCATACAACTTGGTGGCTACATTACCCAATTTTATTACTTGTTTTAAGTTATATCATGATTTTAATGTTGTTTTTAACTAGTTAAGACCAGTGTTCACTTTGTTAACATGTTTTGCTCGACCTGAGGATGCCAATATGATTGGCGAAAATGTTTGTCATCAAAACATATGTAATGTTACTTCTGGTATAATATAGAATTTTATGTATTTCTCTTTCTTAAGTATTGATTGAATTACATTCCTCTACTAATTTGATATTGTACTTAACGGACCATTATGCCTTTGAAATTCTAATATTCTGTTCATTTATACACACATCTGAAACTTCAATTAAGTTTGTAATATTCACACAAAATAAACATGGTTTTCGAAATATTTAAATTGCAAGATAAGTATTTTTCACTCACACAGAGGTTCCACAACTCAGCAGCATTAAATATCTTCAAATAAACTGCAAAAAAGCATCAGCCATTGGCAGAGATTTAATAAAACATCTATAAAGTATGGCATTAATTTTTCTGCAAATAAGATATTCGAAATGTTTCGTAACTTACTTTATTTCAATTAAAAGAGCTGACAATGTATATCAAAGTCAATTTTTAATTGCGTGTCACCGCAGGTGAAGATAGAGATGTTTCAATACCGGTGATATCAATAGAACTTTATGGCCATAAAACCAACAATGGTTAAATATTTTTTGTAATGAATGGAGAAATATTCTTAAATTATTCTTCCTGCCACAGCTCCTTTAGTGCAAACGCACACTTACTATTAATGAAATTTCTTTTTATAGTGGAGCATATTTTAAGACATATTTCCCATTCGAACAACAGCCACAAGCAAGCATTTTTGGAGATATTCTGTAGGCCTAATACATTTCTTACTTCAAAGTGGGGAAAAAAGATATGCTATGCCATGGCAGGGCACAAATTGAACTATTAATTTCTTTGGCGTATCTCGTAATTAAACTTTATTCTGTAAGATATTCATAGTAGATTAATGTAAAAAATAGAAACCAAATTTCACATAATAGTATTTTCTAAATAAAATAGAGTTAAACTTCAATTTATTTTATATTTTCTCCTATTCTCACAGTAAATGTAGAAATTTTTGAAACTGAATATGAATTCCAAACCTATGAAGATTTTCATTTTGTTTATTTTTTTTTATTGCATTCTATACAGGGTGCTCGTCATTCTCATTTATTCAGTGTAACTAATCATCACAAATACATATAGGGTAAATAACCAAAATGTAATACTGCATACACCATGATCAAATGCAAAGGGGTATTTTTAGGTAAGGCGTAAAGATATGTTCAACAATAAAATGTTTGTAGGCTACATACGAAATTGAATAGAGTGCTAGTCAACATTTAACATCAGCAATTCAAGAGAGAGGTGGAGAAGATTATAAAACAATGCATTCCACAGACCACTGAAGTCACTCACTTGTCAGGGACACAATATCATCAGACAGAATATTACTATGTACATTTAGCTATAACAAACAAATTTTTACTTTGTTACTTACCCATTTATTTGAACATCAGATCAAAACTACAATTTTTTTTAGCTGGAAAGCAATGTATAACTTCATGATACATCAGCTCAGTTTCATGAATACGTAGTACCTCTTTAAATTAAATACGAATATCTCAATATTCCTTGCAGTCTCAGTATCATCGTCTTGAATGCAAATGTACAGAACCACTCAAGACCTCACACTGTTCATGTTGACTCTGGAAATAGAAAATTAAAGCAGACATATAAGCTCTGGTTACAATTACCGTAACAAAGATGCAATCATATACTGTATCATATTTTGTACTTCTTTCGTCATGTAGTTTTGAAACATTTCGCAAAATATCAATGTACACAGAAATGAATGCTCAAAATTACTAGAATTCTAATTTATTGGTTATAAATTATTAGATTGCTGGAGAGGGTTGCCAGGTGTCCCGTGTTTGAGACTGTAAGCTTGACCCTTACTGACGTCCAAAATCCCAAGATCCTACACACGCGAAATGACCTAGATGTTGAAGTGTGTATAAATAAACTTGATTATTGTACTATTGGTTTTAATTTTTATTTTAATTAGGCATTTGATTTCTAATTTTGAGTCATTTCTTGTAATACCTCCTTATTGCCAATTGTTGTTACTAAATAATGTATTTAATTCGTAAATTTTAAGCCATCTCTTAGTATAGCTATTTATTGCTTCTAAAATAATATGTTTAATAGCTATTATATATATATATATATATATATATATATATATATATATATATATTTTTTTTTTTTTCTTCCTATAACCATTACAGGTTGCCATTGATAAAAAGTACCATGATACAATAAATATAGAGAAATGCCTTGAGGCTTTATGAAACATATTTTTGTTGTTACAGTGGAAAATAACAAATTGAAATAGATTGAAACACAAAATAATATACGAAGTAACGTCAAGTAGATGTGAATTAAAGACATGGTCCATGTATGTAATGCCTAAAAATAGCTATTGATCCTTTGCGTGTTTGTTTTTAAAATAATGTGCTTAATCTCTAACTATAGTCAGTGTATTGATATTAGTATCTATTTGTTGTTACCTATTGCTTTAAAAAGAATGTGTAATTTTAAGTCAATTTTTCTACTATTCCTTTACAGTTTACATTTGTTTTTAAATCTTTTGTATTGCCCCTACTATTATATATTGCCCTTCAAGAATTTCGTTAGTTGTAAGTCATTACTTGTGTTATTATTTCAATTATTGTTCCTGTTCCTGAATCACGTATGTAACTTGTAACCGTAAATCATTGCTTGTAATATCCTTTTATTACTCTTAACTGTTCCATTGTTCGTGAATTAAGTATAAATTTGAAAGTGAAAGTCAAACTTTGTTATATTAATGTACTAATGATTATCTTTTTAGGTCGTATATTTACTCTGAAAGGGTTAGACATTCTTGTATATCTTTGAATTGATTATTCCTCAAACATCTCATTAATCTTTAACAGGATCCATTCTTTCATTAAGGTGCATTCTTCTACATAATTCATGTGAATTGTAACAATGACCACAATTTTGTATTATAATTTTATTATTGTTTATTGCTTATAAAATATGTATTTTGATGCCAACTATAACCCTAATATACCTCAGGGTGAAATAGGGTTTATTAAATTGGATAATAAAAAAAATAAATAAAAAATAAACTTAATTAAATGAAATTGAATTACTATGTTTCATTTGAATGATTCGTTGCAAAGTAAGTGATGTCAAAATAATATGATTAACTCATTGCTATTTTTAAACAATTAATGTCATCATGACTGTTTCTAAGCAACTGGAGTCTGATATTGAAATTTTCGTAACATGTCATATTATTCCTTTCATATCTGAGAATAAACATTTACTATATTAACATGAATGACAAACTGCATCGTTTCATTTGTCTGTTAAGTCTATGCAATATAAAAAAATCATTAAGAAAACTGTAATAGTTGTTCATTTCAGATAAATATCCACTTATTTACTGAAAATATTATTAAATTTACCGCGCAATGCTTTCCAGGTAAGTGGATTTCTAAACACTGAACATGAACAAAAACTAAGCAATGGTTTGTTTGAGAAGTCTTTTGAAGTCATACTCTGATAGACTAAAGCAGTATGCCAGACAAATGGTCGTCACACTACTTACTAATGTGTAAACATTTACCAATAAAATAAAGTTGCTTTTTTCTGCAGAATCCAAGCAAATAAGGGTGTTAAAAAAAGTACCCAATATTTTAGGAGGTGATAGTATGCATCAAAACAAGAAAACAATGTCTAATAAACATGGGTCCTACAACACATACTTCCTGAGATCTGAACACTTGTTCATAGGAGGTTCTCAATGTGCTGTCCATTTATAGAAATGCATGGTGAAGGTTACTTATGTCCCAGCCACTATAGAAACTTAATAAAATACCTTGGAAATGTCTTGGATTTATAGGTATAGTATTGGTTAGCAGAAAGTGATGTGATGTACCCTAAATATGTACCTTACTTATATACGAAAATCGTCGTGCGTGATTGAAGAATACGGCCATATTTCGTTAATGTAACAGTGGGTTTCAGTGTCGCCAACATAGTAATAATAGTACATGTGAATGCAAGGTAATCTATGGCGAATCCTCGGCCTCATCTCGCTATCACCAATCTCATCGACGCTAAATAACCTAGTAGTTGACAAAGCGTGGTTAAATAACCCACTAAAAAAATAATACTACACACCTAATCAAACCTAACCTAACCTCTCATAACACTACATACATAATCAAACCTAACCTAACCTGTCACACCTAATCTAATCTAACCTAACCTAACCTGTCACATAATACTACACATCTGTATTAACATTCCTCACGTTTAGTATCATTTCGTTTGCATGTATTGCCGACCCTGCTTCTCGTGTTGGTAGCCATCTAGTGGAAGTGGATCGTAATTCCAGGAAGAAACTATGGCGACTTTCGTAATAATTACATTTAGTTCGTTCAGTGTGTTTTTTATATATATATTAAATGTGTTAATATAGTAATAATTCCATATGTATAAATAGTGCAATAAGAATTGAAATGTGTTGTGACAGTGATAAAAATATTGAAAATTGGTTTATAGCGCCACATCGGCAGTAATAAAAGTGTGCAATATTCGTTCAGTGGCCGATGGATACTCTACCTTGACCCAATGCAGTACAGCAGATTACCAGATAATCATAATGTATTTAAGACCCCTGGCATGGAATACTGATATGTCGCAAGGAATACTGAAAACAAAAGTTTGGTTGCAGATATGAGCGGGGTTCAGCAGAGATGGTGTTGTGAATTTTCGTAATCAGCATGTGTGGGCTGATGAAAATCCCCATGCAGTTGAAGAAACAAGGTATCAGCACCGATTTTCAATCAACGTATGGGCAGGCGTTCTTGGCGATAGATTAAGGGCCATACGTGTTACCACAGAGATTAACTGGGGCTCGTTATGAGGACTTTCTTATTAACATATTGCCTACCTTGCTGGAGTATCTGCCATGTCAGCAAAGACTACAGATGTGGTTCATGCATGATGGCACACCAGCACATTTTTCTCCACAATGTGCTTGAATACCTGACGCTGACATTTCAGGACCACTGGATTGATCAGTGAAGCCTCACACCTTGGCCTGCTCGTTCCCCAAACCTAAATCCCCTAGACTTTTGGTTATGGTAAATTTCAAAGAGTGCGTGATTCCTTACGGCAAAGGATAGAGGAATACATTGCCATGAATGGACGTCACATTGAGCAGTGCCTAAATGTTCAGATCTCAGAAAGTATGTGCTGTAGGACCCATGTTTATTTGACATTATTTTCTTGATTTGGTGCATACTAGCACCTCCTAAAATATTGGATACTTTTTTTAACACTCTGTATATATTTGCCAATTCGTACTATTATGGCACAGACACTACAGAAAATCACAAAGAAAATTCAATCATGTCGAGGATTGAACTCCAAGTATACCTATTGCAAAACGAGCATATTTCCAAATAAAGACAGTAATTTCAAAAGAAGGTTGTTTAAGACATAATTTAAACTACGAAACACAGAAGTGTTGATCCACTATTTTATAAAAGACAGAATATAGAAAAATTAAAAATAATTGACTTCCTATAACCCTTATAATTTGCTACCTATTAACAGTAGACCTATTTAAGAAGATGATACAGTAATACAAGTTTTAAAGAAATGTGCTTTCTGTGTGCACTCATAATCAAATAGTTCATGCATTAATTTTCTAGACTAAAGACACAGTTTGAACTTCTGCCGAGACTGGTGGAGGAATTTGTGCTGAATACAGTCTTCCTCAGAAAGGAAAAATAATATAAACAAAATATAAGCAATCCAGCAAATATCTCATTGTAAAAACGATAAATACAAAGGGGGAAAATTAAAAAAACCTAGGCCTACATATAAACCAACGAGAAAAATAAAGAAAAAAACCTACATAAACAAACAAGAAAAATAAAAAACCTACATAAACCAACGAGAAAAATTAAAAAACACCCTACATAAACCAACGAAAAAAAATATAAAAAGCCCTACATAAACCAACGAGAAAAATAAAAAAAACTACATAAACCAACGAGAAAAATTAACAAAAACCTACATAAACCAACGAGAAAAATTAAAAAAAAACCTACATAAACCAAGGAGAAAAATTAAAAAAAAACCTTCATAAACCAACGAGAAAAATTTAAAAAAACCTACATAAACCAACGAGAAGAATTAAAAAAAACCTACATAAACTAACGAGAAAAATAAAAAAAACTTACATAAACCAAGGGGAAAAATTAAAAAGAAACCTGCATAAACCAACGAGAAAAATTAAAAAAAAATCTACATAAACCAACGAGAAAAATAAAAAAAACTACATAAACCAACGAGAAAAATTAAAAAAGCCTACATAAACCAAGGAGAAAAATTTAAAAAAAAAAAATCCTACATAAACCAACGAGAAAAATTAAAAAAAAAACCTATATAAACCAACGAGAAAAATTAAGAGAAAACCTACATAAACCAACGAGAAAAATTAAAAAAAAAACCTACATAAACCAACGAGAAAATAAAAAAAAAACTCTACATAAACCAACTTTATTTAGAATATATGGAGAAGGTGATGTTTGTGGCACTTAATTTTTTTTAGAAAGGACATGACTTTGCATTTAAGGGTGTGATAATGCATAAGAGTGTAAGTAATTTGAAGAAATTTGTATCGTGAAAATAGTTTATTGCATTCAGTGTCATTTAAATTTGTACAGTTTAGAATTCGTATCATTGCTGGCCACATCATAGCTCAGTTGGCAGATACTGCTTACGGCCAAAATATACATTTTATTGGAAAAAATGGTCATGAAGAAGATATTTTCAATTTGCTGTATTTTTGTTATTATCAGTTGATTGTAGAATGAAAACACAGCTTATTTTGTGTAATTTCCTAAATTTAATCAATAAGGATTACTTATGTTCTCTCTTGAAGGGTGCACACCATTTTAAAATAATTTAATACACAAACACAACTATTACATGAAATGCTCAATAAGTTTTTGTAGCTTTATTCTCTTCAGCTCTAAATGACAATAACAACAATCCTGGTTGCCAGGCGACGATAGAAAATAAAAGATGCGAAAACAAATGAATGAAGTGTATAAACAGTTGAATGCTCTTTCATATTTAAGTATAAAAATATAGGGGTGCCATCTGAAATTTCAAAGTGGGAGAGGCTGGAGAGTGGGGGGTGAAATCTAGAAATGCAATTAAGCCTGGTTTCAGACTTCCTCCTCAATATCTGAATTTACGTGTTTTTTGTTTAAAATGAATTTAATTTAAATAACTTAATTATTTCGATTGAGAAGTTTTGAAATGAAAGCCCTGTATAATTTACCTTACAATTTAACTTATATTTATCGCCATAGTAGTTAAATAAATATTTCTTTTCAATGATGGAATTTCTTGATCGATGAAATTGTGAACTGAAAGTGTGAAGCAACAATGGAATAAAAATTAAATAGACAACAGGGTTGCCAGATTGTGGTGAGTACTAGTCGTCGATTTGCGAGTTGTAGCACAGGTTATATCTTCGAACATACATTAATGCTCGAAGGGTTATATTAAGTAGCCTAAAGTCGCCTTTAAAAATAGTAATAATCACCGTAGGACTTTATCTGAATGAAATGCAATGAAAGTATGTGGCATAATATATTATATTAGGGCCTACTTACGCCTTTGAACTGTATATGCGCTTATCCTATACAGTGTTATATTTATTTAGGCCTACTTCGGTGAGGAACCTCCTTGTCGTGTGTAGCTACCTTCAACCAATCTGATGATAATAATAATAATAATAATAATAATAATAATAATAATAATAATACTTGCTTTTAAGGAACCCGGAGGTTCATTGCCGCCCTCACATAAGCCCGCCATTGGTCCCTATCCTGAGCAAAATTAATCCATTCTCTATCATCATATCCCACCTCCCTCAAATCCATTTTAATATTATCTTCCCATCTACGTCTCGGCCTCCCTAAAGGTCTTTTTCCCTCCGGCCTTCCAACTAACACACTATATGCATTTCTGGATTCGCCCATACGTGCTACATGCCCTGCCCATCTCAAACGTCTGGATTTAATGTTCCTAATTATGTCAGGTGAAGAATACAGTGCGTGCAGTTCTGTGTTGTGTAACTTTCTCCATTCTCCTGTAACTTTATCCCTCTTAGCCCCAAATATTTTCCTAAGCACCTTATTCTCAAATACCCTTAATCTCTGTTCCTCTCTCAAAGTGAGAGTCCAAGTTTCACAGCTATACAGAACAACCGGTAATATAACTGTTTTATAAATTCTAACTTTCAGAATAATAATAATAATAATAATAATAATAATAAAATGGCATATGAGTACCGATGTATGCCATAATAAAATTGTAATCCAATCGGGGTTGTTATATCCTGAAAAATATATTCAATATTTATGAATATTGTTTTTTTCCCCCCTTCTGTATTGTGACGAAGCCTATCACTGTATGTTCAATGGCTTAATAAATTGAATTGAATGAAGAATAGTGATTTTCGATTTTTAAAAATGGTCTGAAAATCTATGATTAATATATTGTAAAAATATAAAAGGAAATAACATAAAGCCTAATTTCAACCTTCCGATTTTTCAAGTACATACCCTAAAGGGCGACTCGGCTACTTCACAATAATTTTATTACTCGCCGATTTCCCTTCTTATGTAGCCTAAATTGCGATAAATCACCCAATCTGCCAACCCTGGATTAAACTGAATTAATCGGGGAAAATATGCCCTGCCCACTACGAGACGTATGGGTGGAATAGTCTATGTTAGTCATTTAGGTAACAGACTGCTATTGGGCCTTTTATCGAAATGGAAATAGTTCCAAAAAGGACTAATTGCATAGAATACGATTGTAATTAAATATATTCTGATTTTTTCACGCTTCGTTTTATGCAAACTAAATTTACTATTTTGAAAGAGTACTTCTTGATACTGGATTCATTATTTATAAACAACAAATGACTATCACGTTCATGAGAGGTAATTGTTAAATTATTACATGCTAAAAAAATAACTTCATTCTTATACCAGTGCTAGAAAATGTCTTATATCACAGCGTTATAACGAACTTGTTATAGTGAATTATAATAACATTAAGAAATATAATTTGAAATAAATTATTTCGGTTCACTATTTTCCGCGAGAAAAATCATTATTTTCACAGATATATATTTCAAATTTGAAATGCCGCCATTCTATGGTCTAATAATGACGTCATCACTCAGCGACCAGTAACAAACGCTCACTCGGATCGACCTCCCTTACACGAACCCTGGAGGTCAAGTATTGATGTTCTTTCCATCACTTGATCTTTCCGATATTATATTCTTGACTCAGAGGTTACAATATAATTGTAGAAAAAGATCACAATTTTAAGTGTTAAAATCTCAAAACTTTTAATTAAAAACGAATTATCAATCGCCCTACCTACCCCTAACAAAGCACAGAAATTGTGAATGTTTTAAAAATATCATATTTGCAAATATTATTGATTTGAACTACGGTTGTTGTTAATGTCTCACTTCTACGTATTATACGTAAAAATTGCATTTCCGTTCCTTTCATAAAATACGTCAAAATTGAATTCACTTTATTTTCCCGGCTAACAAACACGCTATATTAATCACACTGTAATACATGATACATTAACACTCACATCAGTTAGTAGCACTAATTACTTCCTCTTGTAAAGGATTCGCCAACTTATCTCTTATCTGGAAGTATATGTAGTTTGTAATACACCCCAATACGAGCCACAAATTTCACTTGCATTCGTCGAAAACCAATGATTATGTAGGAATATAGATCTTCGGAGAGCAAGAGCGAAGCGAAATTCCATGAAAGTTTACTAGATGGCGCAGCCGGCAGCGGCAACCATTGAAATATAGTCCTACAAAAGCAGTAGAACTTCTGGCAAATTCTCACGGCGCATAATTTCATTGTAGATCTTTTAGTAGGTTATTTTACGATGCTTTATCAAAAGCTTAGGTTATTTAGCGTCTGAATGAGATGAATGTGATAATGCCGGTGAAATGTATCCGGGGTCCAACATCGAAAGTTACCCGGCATTTGCTCATATTCGGTTGAGGGAAAACCCCGGAAGAAACCTCAACCAGGTAACTTGCCCCGACCGGGAATCGAACCCGGGCCATCTGGTTTCGCGGCTAGACGCGCTAACCGTTACTCCACAGGTGTGGACTTCATTGTAGATTGCTGGTGTTGATTTACTAACTCCTAACCTAGGGTTTTGAGCGTCTTTTATGTTAAAAAGAAAGTAGGATATGACGAAAGTCACAAAAAGTTTCCTAATTTACTTTAATTTTTAACTTTGCTCTGGAGTATGCCATTAGGAAAGTTCAGGATAACAGAGAGGGTTTGGAATTGAATGGGTTACATCAGCTGCTTATCTGTGCGGATGACGTAAACATGTTAGGAGAAAATCCACAAACGATTAGGGAAAACACGGGAATTTTACTGGAAGCAAGTAAAGAGATAGGTTTGGAAGTAAATACCGAAAAGACAAAGTGTATGATTATGTGATTATGTCTCGTGACCAGAATATTGTACGAAATGGAAATATAAAAATTAGAAATTTATCTTTTGAAGAGATGGAAAAATTCAAATACCTGGGAGCAATAGTAACAAATATAAATGATACTCGGGAGGAAATTAAACACAGAATAAATATGGGAAATGCGTGTTATTATTCGGTTGAGAAGCTTTTATCATCTAGTCTGCTGTCAAAAAAAATCTGAAAGTTAGAATTTATAAAACAGTTATATTACCGGTTGTTCTTTATGGTTGTGAAACTTGGACTCTCACTTTGAGAGAGAAATATAGGTTAAGGGTGTTTGAGAATAAGGTGCTTAGGAAAATATTTGGGGCTAAGAGGGATGAAGTTACAGGGGAATGGAGAAAGTTACACAGCACAGAACTGCACGTATTGTATTCTTCACCTGACATAATTAGGAACATTAAATCCAGACGTTTGAGATGGGCAGGGCACGTAGCACGTATGGGCGAATCCAGAAATGCATATAGAGTGTTAGTTGGGAGGCCGGAGGGAAAAGGACCTTTAGGGAGGCCGAGACGTAGATGGGAAGATAATATTAAAATGGATTTGAGGGAGGTGGGATATCATGATAGAGAATGGATTAATCTTGCTCAGAATAGGGACCAATGGCGGGGTTATGTGAGGGCGGCAATGAACCTCCGGGTTCCTTAAAAGTCAGTAAGTAAGTAAACTAAAGTGTTCTACATGGTGCACATATTTCATACGACTTACACCTTTTGATATATTTTTTTTTCTTTTGTACAACGGAGGGACCCGAAGGCTTACACTGTAGTCTGAGGCTTATTGTGCTTACCACTCCTATTCTGTGAGTGATTGGGTGGCCGAAAGGGCGCTCTCTTGTACTGATACGGAATTTAAAAAATGGGCAGTCTTGGTAGCAGTCCTCCTCTATGTAGGCAACAAGCTTCGCAAGACTGTCCACAAGTAGCATACATTTAGGTGCTCTTGTTTACTGCACATGCGCAATACGTTGTATCTGGAACTTCATAAAATTAGATGGCCCAAATTTTGTTTCTGGGTTTTTACAAGTACAACACGCCAGGCTGTGGTATGGATGTTGATTTCATGTGAATTAATGATGGAGAAATAAGTTACCCAGCAATTCTGCTCCAATTGGTTGAGAGAAAACCCCGGAAAAAACCCCCAACCAGGTAATTTGTCTCAACCAGGATTTGAACCCAGGATTCGTTTCACGATCGGAGTGCTGCCATTCACAACGAAAATTAAACATAACCGTAACATAAACACAGAAGTTTGCGGCCAGACTACCAAATGGGATCATTCACAATGATTCACATAAACAGTGACATTAACATTACCGTAAGACGTTAACATGAAAGTTTGCAAAATCCAAACTTTCATGCTTATGCTTACGTGATTTGCAAACAGAACACAATCGTGGAGCGCTGAGAGGATATGAGGAAATGGCGTCGTTGTTATGTTTCCATGGTTACCAAGTATGTTTGCTGTTATGTTTATGTTCCCATCGTGAATGATGGTATGACTTCTTGATTTTACCGTAATGTTTACATTCTTAAGTTAACGCTTACGTTATGTTTAATTTTCATTGTGAATGATTAACCGTTACTCCATAGCGGTGAACTTTGGTCAGCTTAGGAATAGCTTCATGGATCTACAAAACAGTCAACAATATTATGAAGGGTTTCACGATGCGATGGAATTACAATTACTCCAATACATTAAAAAGGAGATAATGTTCGTTCGTGACCGAGTAGTTAGCCTCTCTGGCTTCTACCGTGGTGACTCGGGTTCGGTGGTCGTGAAGGAATTTGTGGTGATCAAAGCTTTTCTCGGAATTCTCCTGTTTTCCCTCAAGACTTTAATCTTTCCACCAATACTCCACAAGCTGCAATGTCCCCAGCCAGGTCTCCACAACAAAAACAAATTAAAAAAATGCTGAAAGCTGTACACACTAGTGTTTAATAAAGAGTATTTGACTATACATTAACAAGAACATAGAATGACTAGGTCGCTCTCGGTAGCGTAGTTGGTAATAATAATGTCAATCATAATAAGTATCATCAATAATAAACATTTTGTATGGAAGGTAGCCTGCTTAAACAACTTACTACAGGCCTCACCGAGGATTTCGGTCACCAGCCGCTACTGGGTACGTCAACAGAAAACCACAATTTCAAGTCACACAGAGTTTGTGGATTTCTGGCGTCTTGTCAGCCCACTCGAGTTATGTGGACATAAAGGCAAAAGTTGAGAGTGTCGGGTGAAGTTACTGAGTAGCTAGTTGGTAGAGCGTTGGTGCGTTCAGCTGAAGGTCCCGGGATCGATATCCAGCCCCGGAACAATTTTTCTCTTGAAATTATTAAAAAAAAAAATTCCTTGCTCAAACAAATTGGTTTCTCAGAGTAGTATTAAGAATCAAAAAATTAAATAAGCTATAAACTAATTAAAAAGCTATACAACTAAATACTTAATTTAATCAATGATATATGTCTACAGTGATTTTGCTACTGAACAAAAACAAGTGTACCAACCCTAATTTGAGTGTGCTGATTACAGATCTGAAGTGCGTTTTTTGTATCACGTCACAATTTTAAAATAATAGAATTTCATTTTTTACATTTTAAATATATTTAGATGCATTTAATTTATTTTATTGTGATTTTGCTACTGAAAGAAAACAAGTGTATCAACCCTAATTTGAGTGTGCTGATTACAGATCTGAAGTGCGTTTTTTTTTCTATCTCGTCACAATTTTAAAATAATAGAATTTTATTTTTTACATTTTTACTACATTTAGATCCATTTTATTTATTTTATTGTGATTTTGCTACTGAACAAAAACTAGTGTACCACCCCTAATTTGAGTGTGCTGATTACAGATCTGAAGTGCGTTTTTTTCTATCGCGTCACAATTTTAAAATAATAGAATTTTATTTTTTACATTTTTACTACATTCAGATCCATTTTATTTATTTTATTGTGATTTTGCTACTGAACGAAAACAAGTGTACCAACCCTAATTTGAGTGTGCTGATTACAGATCTGAAGTCTGTTTTTTCTATCACTTCACAATTTTAAAATAATATAACATTTTAAATTTTTAATTATGATGTGTGACACTAGGTTCAGGCCAAAACTGTGTGCTCTTGAACTCGAAGCTTGGGACACATCTGTACTAGTGTCAACTGGGTTTTTAGGAAATTATCGAGCTGATAATTATGCTCAGCTACTATATAACATGCTTAGAGCATTTCAGAATCTAGGTTGTCGCATGTCTTTAAAAATGCACTTTCTTCATTCACATCTTGACTTTTTTCTTCAAATCTCGACGCTGTAAGTGACGAAAATGGAGAGAGGTTCCATCAGGACATATCAACGATGGAATCCAGGTCAATACTGTCCGAGCATGATGGGTGATTTCTGCTGTGATCAACCACATGCCAACATAAGCGGAAAACCAAGGTCTCAAGCACTTCTAACAGAGTTTTTAGTGCTTACTACATATTGTAAGTGTTTATTTTCTTATAAATGTATATAAAATAGCATAATATAACAACTTACAAGTAATTTATACCTCTGACTTTACGGTACAGGTATGTACTCAATAGTAATATTAGAATTAATGTTACAGTCCATAACTCAAAAACCTGACGTGCTATGACAAATCTGATTACAGATCTAGAATCAGTCGACCTGGTTGGCAAGTTGGTATAGCGCTGGCCTTCTATGCCCAAGGTTGCGGGTTCGATCCCGGGCCAGGTCGATGGCATTTAAGTGTGCTTAAATGCGACAGGCTCATGTCAGTAGATTTACTGGCATGTAAAAGAACTCCTGCGGGACAAAATTCCGGCACATCCGGCGACGCTGATATAACCTCTGCAGTTGCGAGCGTCGTTAAATAAAACATAACATTTAACATCCAGAATCAGAGCATCAATTTCAGTCTAGAACACTTGAAATTTCCTCAGTAGCAGACAAAAAGGTTTTTTTAGACCAGTGTTATTAACAGTTTTGTATCAATTTTATTATATACCTTCTTCTTCTATTTTGCGCAACTACTAAATGTACATAGGAGTCCATAATTGTACCTATTTTTAAAAAGGGGGACAAAACCAACTGTGGTAACTTACGAGGAATATCACTTTTGTTGACGTCGTACAAAATGTTGTCCAATAATCTTTTGAGAAGATTAACTCCGTACGTAGATGAAATTATTGGGGATCATCAGTGCGGTTTTCGGCGTAATAGATCGACTATTGATCAGTTTTTTTTGTATTCGACAGATAATTGAGAAAAAATGGGAGTATAAGGGTACAGTACATCAGTTATTCATAGATTTCAAAAAGGCATATGACTCGGTTAAGAGGGAAGTATTATATGATATTCTTATTGAATTTGGTATTCCCAAGAAACTAGTTCGATTAATTAAAATGTGTCTCAGTGAAACTTACAGCAGAGTCCGTATAGGTCAGTTTCTATCTGATGCTTTTCCAATTCACTGCGGGCTAAAGCAGGGAGATGCACTATCACCTTTACTTTTTAACTTCGCTCTAGAATATGCCATTAGGAAAGTCCAGGATAACAGAGAGTGTTTGGAATTGAACGGGTTACATCAGCTTCTTGTCTATGCGGATGACGTGAATATGTTAGGAGAAAATACACAAACGATTAGGGAAAACACGGAAATTTTACTTGAAGCAAGTAGAGCGATCGGTTTGGAAGTAAATCCCGAAAAGACAAAGTATATGATTATGTCTCGTGACCAGAATATTGTACGAAATGGAAATATAAAAATTGGAGATTTATCCTTCGAAGAGGTGGAAAAATTCAAATATCTTGGAGCAACAGTAACAAATATAAATGACACTCGGGAGGAAATTACACGCAGAATAAATATGGGAAATGCGTGTTATTATTCGGTTGAGAAGCTCTTATCATCCAGTCTGCTGTCAAAAAATCTGAAAGTTAGAATTTATAAAACAGTTATATTATCGGTTGTTCTGTATGGTTGTGAAACTTGGACTCTCACTTTGAGAGAAGAACATAGGTTAAGGGTGTTTGAGAATAAGGTGCTTAGGAAAATATTTGGGGCTAAGCGGGATGAAGTTACAGGAGAATGGAGAAAGTTACACAACGCAGAACTGCACGCATTGTATTCTTCACCTGACATAATTAGGAACATTAAATCCAGACGTTTGAGATGGGCAGGGCATGTAGCACGTATGGGCGAATCCAGAAATGCATATAGAGTGTTAGTTGGGAGATCGGAGGGTAAAAGACCGTTAGGGAGGCCGAGACGTAGATGGGAGGATAATATTAAAATAGATTTGAGGGAGGTGGGGTATGATGATAGAGAATGGATTAATCTTGCACAGGATAGGGACAGCTGGCGGGCTTATGTGAGGGCGGCAATGAACCTTCGGGTTCCTTAAAAGCCATTTGCAAGTAAGTAAGTACCTTCTTCTTCTTCTTCTTCTTCTGCCTGACAAGTGTTAGGCCACAAGGTCTGTTACGGTCTCACATAAAATTTTCACGCCATCTCTTAGCAGGACGATCCACAGATCTTTGACCATGTGGTACATAATCATAAATTGCCTTTGGGAGTCTACTATTACTCATTCTTTCCAAATAATGTTTCCAATTAGACTGATATTGAACAATGTAATCTAAAACTGGTTGAGTTTTTGGTTCCTTTAAAATTTCACAATTTCTTTTCAGATCCCATTTAGTATAGCCCGCTGTTCTTCGCATGAATCGCATTTCACAAGCCGTTATTCTGCTTTTATCTGCTTTCCTCAGTGTCCTTGCTTCGCTGCCATAGCTGAGCATCGGTCGTGCCAATGTGTTGTAGAGACGTATGCGGGTGTGTTTCTGAACCAAGGATGGTTTCATCACACTATTTATAATGCCCATAGCTCTTGTGCATTTATTAATTTTCTGTGATATGTCCAGTTCTTCAAAAATGGAAAGATTGTAACCTAAATATCGGAAACTATTACATCTTTCTAATATTTTATTATCGAGACAAATTTTACTTTGTATTGGGTATTTCCCACAGAATGCTATAATTTTTGTTTTATCTGTTGAAATTTCCATGTTGTATATGGCTGCTACTTGCTGCAAATTATATATTGACCTTTGTAGGTCGTCTTCTGAAAGTGCTAATAATACTAAATCATCTGCAAAGAGAATTGAATCCAATTTAAGGTGTCTGTTAATTTGTATATAAGTTATCCATGTTTATTATATAGCAAGACTAACAATTTACTTTATTACCTAAAATATTGAAATTAAGCGTCACGTCTCGTCATGTGTTATGTTATAATGTCCTGCTTTTTGTGGAAAGTCCTTTTTTCAGATAATAGTAATATACGTTACAAGAGCGGTATGTTGAAGTTTTCATGTTCGAGGAAAAGATTGAAAAAGCGAAACGTAGTTGAGCTCTTTTAATTTCCGAGAACATGAAAACAAACATACCGCTCGTGTATCGTACATTATTTTGTGCGAAGATCGTTTATTACATACCTGAAAGACGAATTTCTAATTAGTTGCAATGAAATCTCCATCTTGGTTTCTGTTTAATGACGGCAACTTCGGAAAGCCAAAATATCTTTCTTCAACATTGTTGCTATAAAATGTTTTCTGTGTTTACTATACTCCAGCAGGCCGTGATATACGTCTGTGTTTTTTTCCCCAGTCTATAAATGCGAACTTAAAACAAACGGTAAGGTTATGTAATGATTTATTTTTCATTTCAGTATTTCAACAATACTATTTATATAACATATTGCAGTAATAACATCGGCATCTGGAATCTTGTTGATTTTTTCACGGCTTCCTTAATGTTACTTGTATCAGGAATGCAATAAGTTTCGTGGAATAGTAGACTTTACTTAATTTTTGCAAATATTTAAAAACAATAATTAACGTTGCAATTTAGGTGAAATTGCTGTGGTAAGTTTCCAATTTATAATTATTACTATGTTAAACGTCTCTAAAAATAATATGTTAAAATCCTAAAGCAGTAAAATGAATGTCGCGCTTAAGCGGTAAGAAGAGGGAAATTGTTATGTGTGTTACGTTGGGAATACTGAATGTGGTATTTCACACTTACCGCATATTGGTTCTGTGCGGAAAACAAGCAAATACGCACGATCTCGCGCAAAATGTCCTGCCTTTCTTTCTTTTTTTCCATCTGGTAACTCTATAGGGACCGATGGCGGGCTTATGTGAGGGCGGCAAGGAACCTTCGGGTTCTTTAAAAGCCATTTGTAAGTAAGGTAACTCTACTTAGAACCTATATCACCATCAGAAACCCATACTACCCCCAGACGTCGCCCCAGAATATTTCAAATAACATATGAAATGAGTGGGAGATGGACAGTGTTGGTGGAATCACAGAATGAAATGGGATACCCAAGAAAAACTCCTGCATGTGGGCTAAACCGGGAATCAAATCAGAGACGTCTCCAGCTGAGCCAGAAACGCGTTATATATCAGGGCTTCAATGCTGCGTACAAGTCAGATCTTGGGTTCGAAGCCCGTCTCTATGTTACTTTCGCGATGTTCTACAGAGTGATTTATATAGAACTGACACATTTCTTTCATTAATTGTTTCAAAATGAATTGTGCTAGCGACAACTTACTAAAATGTACAGGAATTTTGGGAGATTATTTACCTCTATAGCAAATGTTGTCCGGCGTTGTCAAATCCGGAGATTTCGGTGGCCACAGGTTCCTGGAAATTATTCGGTCGTCACATAACCGGATAAATGGAACCATGCTTCATCTGTGAACCATGTGATGGACAATATGGCAGGATTTTGCACAATGAACGTCTGAAACCAACAGCAGAATGTTCTGGAGTTTCGATTCCTTGTCACTAGATGCGCAGATGTTTTATTCCTATTGTTGGCAGCTGTTTTCCACATTTTGTGTCAACGTGAAAATGCAGTACACATTAAATCAACGACTCTTCCTTGTGAAGCAATACTGGATTACGAATTCAATTACAGCTACTCAAAGGGCATACCAGAGATAATTTGGTGTTCGCAATCCTCCCAAAAGAAACACAATACTGGGACTGGTAAACAAATTGGAAACAACTGGATCTCTGGTGAGTGAAAAGGGCAAGCATCGTTCATCTAGGCTTCCCACGGTTGTTGTTGACGTAAGAGCACGACTGGAGCAGTCACCCAAAAAATCATTAAGACGTTTGTCGCAGGAGACAGGATACACCTACTCAATGTGTCAGAGAGCCTAAAGCCATATAGGGTTACGGTTGTTCATCAGCTACAGGAACCAGATAAGGATAAAAGATTGAATTATTGTCGTTGGTTTCAGACGCTCATTTTGCAAAATCCTGCCATATTGCCCATCACATGGTTCACAGATGAAGCATGGTTCCATTTATCCGGTTATGTGACGACCGAATAATTTCCAGGAACATGTGGCCACCGAGATCACCGGATTTGACAACGCCGGACAACATTTGCTATAGAGGTAAATAATCTCCCAAAATTCCTCTACATTTTAGGTATAATAAGTTGTCGCTAGCACAATTCGTTTTGAAACAATTAATGAAAGAAATGTGTCAGTTCTATATAAATCATTCTGTACGACAGATGAGTCCCAACATGTATTCCCAGGTAGTGTCTGCTAAATAACAAATGAAATATGGAATTCGAACAAAGCTCTTCAGCGTTATGAGAGTGTGTAGTGTGTACATACGTGGGTGCAGAGATAGGCAGCTAGAGGTGATACATGCCATGTTCGCGTGTTATCTTCTCTTGCGAGCTCCGCGATCGATTTGGCATGGACATGAACTTATCGCTGGGTTCACTCGACGAAGTGTGTGAGTAATTGTTGTATCATCAAATCTGTGACATAGGCTACCATAACTTTCCCCCTAGTGGATTTAGAGCAAAGAAGCGAGAGCACCCAGAGATAACCCGGAATACGAAATTGTATTGACCGCTACAAATCCCACTTAATCTCACCGGAATTTGTAATAGGATCTCCGACATGGAAAGTCGACGAAATGGCCGTTTTGCTAACGGTGCGCCATACATAATAAATCATCCTTCATACAGCATTTAATGCTACGAGACCTGAGTTAATAATTCTTACTCGCATTGCTGATTTCATCAACGATAGGCTATTTGCAGTAATGCATGGTTCGATATACAGAGTGATTTATATAGAACTGACACATTTCTTTCATTAATTGTTTCAAAACGAATTGTACTAGCGACAACTTATTATACTTAAAATGTAGAGGAATTTTGGGAGATTATTTACCTCTATAGCAAATGTTGAAAATTTCCTCCATCTTGCATAAGGCACAACTTAACACGTCGTTCCATGTTACTGGCCACTCGTTGGAGGACTCTGTTGTCAATAGCTTGAATCTCCTGTGTGATGTTGTAGTTCACATCGTCCAATGTCTGGGGACGTGTGGCGTAAACCCTGTCTTTTAAGTAACCCCATAGAAAGAAGTCCGGCGTTGTCAAATCCGGAGATCTCTTAATGATTTTTTGGGTGACTGCTCCAGTCGTGCTCTTACGTCAACAACAACCGTGGGAAGCCTAGATGAACGATGCTTGCCCTTTTCACTCACCATATATCCAGTTCTTTCCAATTTGTTTACCAGTCCCAGTATTGTGTTTCTTTTGGGAGGATTGCGAACACCAAATTCTCTCTGGTATGCCCTTTGGGTAGCTGTAATTGAATTCGTAATCCAGTATTGCTTCACAAGGAAGAGTCGTTGATTTAATGTGTACTGCATTTTCACGTTGACAAAAAATATCGAAAACAGATGCCAACAATAGGAATAAAACATAAACATCTGCGCATCTAGTGCTGCCAACAATAGGAATAAAACATAAACATCTGCGCATCTGGTGACAAGGAATCGAAACTCCAGAACATTCTGCTTAATTTGGTGTTAAAATTGGGTCAGTGCTGCCAACAATAGGAATAAAACATAAACATCTGCGCATATAGTGACAAGGAATCGAAACTCCAGAACATTCTGCTTAATTTGGTGCTAAAATTGGGTCATTGAATGAATTTGCAACGGAATAATTAAAGAAAGAAATGTGTCAGTTCTATATAAATCACTCTGTATTTCTTCTTATATGACAATAGTACAGGGACATTATTTTATTTTTACTACCATTTTTAATATTAACCTGGCTATATCTTTGGATTAAAGGTCTAGAACCAGAAACACCGCTTGCTCCCCCTTCCAAGACTGGAGTTCGATGATACTGCGTAAAATACAAATCACTTTACTAGGTATAGGAGGGAAGAAAAGTAGTTCATCCATTTATGTAAACTAGGAAATATCGCAATTTTGAGTTTGATAATTTTCATTAGGTTTTTGTTTAATCAAAATGCAGTACTGTATTAACACTTAGTGTTTTTACTCACGAATTGAGTTATCCATTCGGACGTATTCATTATGCAGTGTATATTGTACTGTTACAGCACATTAGCGTACAATATAGAGGACGAAGTTAAATTGAAAAATAATCATAATATGGATATTTAAACACATTTTTGAAAATGGTGGCAGTTCATTTCGATACAGGCTTCAGTTCTTTTGTGCATATTATCGCACTATAGACTATTGTACCTAATTCCAATTACCAGTTTCGTCCTTCGTACAAGTAACTCATGTTCAAATAATTCTCTACCTACTCTATAAAAGAGTACCTTACGTACTGTAAATTTAATCTTCACTTCTGCCCGATCCGAAAAGATAAAATTACTTAGACATGCTATCTACTGTCCGTCCAAGTGGTTTTGTCGCAGGGTCGTAGAAAGGGGGGGGGGTAATCACGTGACAGTTAATTACTTAACAGGCCCTTTTATTTAAGTTATTTTAAACAGTTGTATAATATTACGTAGACGTGCAATTCCTAACAGAAATTAATGTTTTCAGAAAAGAGCTAAGACAGCTCATCTACTGTTCTTTGCAGAGGGGAGAACAGAAGCAGGTGGGGGAAACCAGGATGCGACGTAGGCAAACGGACGACAGTACCTGTGCGAAAATATGATTCAATATTGAAAGCTCTTTCGTCACTGAAAAACGCGAATATATTTCTGGAACGTACTATACTCACTAACTCAGTACTGCATACGCGGCCTTGGCTCTGTGTGGAGAATAGTTGGAAGTTTACTAGTAGAGGGGGTGGGAGTGAAGTACATTCAAAAACTCAGGTACAATAAAAATTGAAGTAAAAATAAAATGATGTCCCTGTAGTTTTACGCATATCATATGAAAGAGTAGTGGAACGGAGAAAAATTGTTTCCGGCACCGTGATCTGAACCCGGGTTTTCAGCTCTACGTGCTGATGCTTTATCCACTAAGCCACACCGTACGATGACGCAGAATATCTGCATGGAAACATCATTATGTACTTCGATACATTAAAATAACATATGATATGCGTAAATAATCACTTTGTGATTTAAGACGGCGCTTATTCCGTCGGATCCCGGCCAACTAGTCACTCATAACTAGACTTCGTTGAATTGCCACACGCAGCATGCAATCAGGTTGCCGATGTACGGTAGTATAGAAGAGGTGAGCGACCGCCCGGTCTCGTAGTATAAGCAGTTCATGTTAAGAGTTGTGACCGGTCCAAATAGAGCAGCTACAGCTAATGTATACTTAAGTAAGCACTTGTTTTTGCATTACTGTGGTTGGAATAGTCAAAACTTAACATTTGTTCAGTGCAGACAAGAATTCAATCAAACATACTACAATGAGAATGTTGCTGTTCCAAACAATTGCCCCTGGAATACCCTTACCCCCGCAGCCAGTCTTGACCCGTTGGGGAACGTGGTTGGATGCTGTTAATTATTATGCAGAACATTACGGCAAAATAATGGAGGTAATTGATGCATTGGATAGCACAGACAGTTCCGCTGTTGCAGCTGTAAAATCATTGTCTTCTGAACAGCTATTGGAAGATATTCTGTTCATTGATTCTAATTTTAAAATCGTGTCCAAAAGCATCACCCTGTTAGAATCGTCAAAAACTAAAACTCTCAGAGGCCCTAATATAGTGTATAAAGTATCACAAACCGTTATCCAAAATAACAATTCACTAATTTCAGAAAGTGACATGTAAGTTGAGAAATGTTATTGCTAAAAATTCTGCCTATTCACAACTTCGTATTGTAAATGATGTACTATCAGGTCAGACGTCTGAAGTTGGTGTACTAAAAAGTAGTGACTTCCCGTTCTTCAAATATGCACCTACTATATCGTGTGATGTTGATCCTCCTACATTTTCCCAATATGAAAATTGTTTGAGGAGGTTACTTTGCAGTCGCTCAAAATGTACTCACTGCAATGTACATATTCAAGGATGATGTGAGTATATTACATTAAATTTTAAGAGTTAATATATCTCACTACAAAATAATTGTGTATATACATGTTTAGACATTTCCTAATTCAATGATCATTCATTATATTTCTTGAATGCAGGATACAGGTTTTATTGTAACCGCAGTATACTGCTCAGTGTTTACATCAGAGGCATACTCCATCGTTGCACGTCCTCTTCTCATTCAGTCTATACCCCGTGCGTAGTAAACCTTACGATTCTCGTGGCAATTGCACGAAGTCTACTCATAACGAGTGCACGTCCGCACATATGTGGACATTAGTCCTACGTTCATAGACATCTATGACGTAGTGCAGAGGGAGGCCACCAGAGGGAACCCAAGAGGTGGAACTTAAACTCAGAGGATTCGATCCGACACTGGGATGGGAATCCGGTGTGGCTTAGTGGTTAAAGCATCAGCACGTAGAGCTGAAAACCCGGGTTCAAATCCCGGTGCCGGAGATAATTTTTCTCCGTTCCATTACTCTTTCATCGTCTATTTCTATTGTGTCTTATGCGAAGTCCTCGTAACACGATAATATTTCAAATCGAGAGCGACTTCGACTCGGCATTTCATTTGCAACCCTTTGCACAGCATGAAAATCCAGGACTATTATGGACAGTAAATATTGATCATACAGAAATGGATATTTAAGAATTGTTAATTTATTATACAAAAAGTGGAGCTGATACAACGTTAATATAAATTAATTTTATTTCCTAGAATATATCTATAAAATAAATAAATAGGTAAACAAAAAATAAACAAATAAAAATAAATGAGAAAGTAATATTATTACTCGACCAAGGCGAGTAGAGCCGCGGGCGTAATATGAACTATCGCGATGCGGTATAGGGATATCCTGAACTAGCACCAACAGATAGCGCACGTGTACTAAGAGGGTTGCGCTTTGAGTGTGCATTTGTTTTTCGGTATATAAACATTGGGGATATACGTAGTGTATTAGTATATTAAATACCCTTAAAAACAACTAAAAATGGCAAATTTTTGTTATGTTCCTATATGTAAAAACCAGGGAAAGCTTTTTGTCTTCAATCAGGCCCCGAAATATTCTGAATATATGCTTTAAACCTTAAAAAATATAAGTAATAAAATTGGGCCTCGAAAGTTTTAGCTATTAAATAAAAGTAACTACTTCAAGTAAGGAATTGTTGACTACAGTTTCATTTTGGAAGAGGAAAAAGAAAAATTAATAAAAACATATGCAACCTCGACAACGAACTATGTTAGCTTAGATTATATGCAGTAGTTGTAGGAGTCTCCGAAGTTTACGCCTGCAGTAAACTCTCGATAAACTGGAATGTTTATTATCCAGGATGATTCGTAGTGAAATCCATTTCGTGAATAATGTTTTTAATGTACTGTACCCTAATTTTTAAAACCATGTTTTAACTTCAAATTTTCAAAATCATCCTACGTAGTATTCAAAACTGCATGTCCTTAACCTACAAAACAAACTACTAATCGTGTTATAATATCATCCTATTAAAAATTGCATTTGATCTTTCTGCAAGTACAGAAAAAATACAAGGAATTCAATCTCGATAGTCTCTTCCCTATAAAAAAAACACATTGGTGGCTGCATATCCTGTTTTTAGTGTACGGTTCTTAAATACTAATTATTAAAGAGGGCAATATTCACTTTTGACATATTTCCTATTTTTTTATTCGTGCATATTATTCTCAAAGTTCTCGTTTAGGTTCATGAACATTCAATTTACTCGTATCTATATTCTGCACACTGCAGATTTCCCCAACCATCTCGGGGAACCGCTCAATATTATACAGGTTTACGTTATTATTTATTGTAAATTAAATTAAATTATGAGGTAAGAAAATATTAAATTATACTAGTTTATACAAAATAATTTTAAATATAATTTTGACACGCACAGAAAACCAACAAGCGGGAAAACGTAATCAACTGTAGCATATGACAAAACATAGCCCTACAACATGTTGCGCCGCATGGAACGCTCCTGCCATCTGACGGTAAAACTTCGCATAAGATATCCCTATTACGGACGCAGGAGCAGTAGCGGCACGGCTCCGGGCTGCAGGACTCCACTGGCCTTGGTCGAGTAATACCTTAAACTCTCCAGAAATGTCCTTAATATTTGTGCCGTTTTCAAGACGTTGAACAATATTTGCTTTGTCAGAAATACTCAGACGTGAACGTGTTTGTGACATGATGCCTTACCGGTATGCGGCGGCTTGGATTCTCGTCACAACAGACCACGTTGTACTGTATTGCTGCTTTCTTTAGACTCAAACGCATTCTGCTAAATCGACGGAGCAGTGTATTCGATATATTATTACCAATTATTCCATTCCATATGTTTAGTGTGTAAAATAGGCCTACATCAATGGAATTATCAAATAGCATTTAGAAAAACAGATGTCCACAGATGCAAAATTACGACTGCATTATTATGGCAGCCGTGGCGAGAACGTGACTCGCGAGACATTGTGGCTCGCAGTGATAGCTGTGCATTTCACTTGCTTCTAACCTCCGCCAACCCCCACCCTCTCACTCACTGGAGTCAAACTCCGTTCCATTTGTATTTGTCTCTAACCTGCGAGTGGCATATGTCTCTCTCGAAACCATGTACGAAAGTTCCAAGTAGGATGGGAGGACGCATTTTTTTGCTGTCAATATGATGAGAATATTAAATGTATGATTTGTCCACAAGTATTACGAGGAAACGGTTGTATAACTTTAAACGGCATTATACTACATGTTACTCACGAAACATTAAAAGGTCAAGTGTTATTGTTGTCATCATCATCATCATCATCATCATCATCATCTCTGTACGTCGATCCTTTTTCAGCAGATGTACGAATAATGCGGTTAGCTCTTCAATTTGAACTCACTGATTTACTATGTGATGTCAAATGAAAGCTAGATGTAAGGACTTGACAAATGTTGAACTTTCAAATCTTTGCCAAAAAATAAATATCCGAAGCTTCGTTCTTTCGCTTGCTCTGTTGAAGCCATGTTCGCTACAACTTACCTTTGTGAAAAATTATTTTCAACAATTAAAATAGTAAAAACCAAATTTAGATCACGACTGACAGACAAATTCCTTCGTGATCAACTACGACTGGCAGTAAGTGGCATAATTCCTGATTTTGAAACTTTGTCGCAGAGACATTCTGAAGACAGTTAATTTTAGGTTGTGATATTGTTCATTTACTGTTCATTTCTTTCTTCGTTACACGTACTAAACATTAGTTTGTAGCCTTGTACTGTATAAAATTATATTCAAGTGCTTGACGTAAGGAAAACGAAAATCCGTTAATAAGTCAGACAGTTGCTTCACTTCCTCTTCGGGTGTCCGCCTCCCTCCATAGGTGCTATGCACGATGCAGGTTACACAGTGGCTCGGCGCACGATTACATTTTCGCCACCGCTGGCCTATGGTATCAAAAGCTTCCCTTTAATATAGACCTAGTTGTGAAAGCTGGATCCTGTATTCTGAATGTAAATCGAAGCTATAAGCATTCCAAATGAGATTGTTACGTCAGCATTTAGATTTAAGCAGACTCGATAAAGAGAGAAATAGTCTACTATTTATTTATTAATTTATTTAACCTGGTAGAGATAAGGCCATCAGGCTCTCTCTTCCCCTCTACCAGGGGATTACAACTATAGTACTAGTTACATAAATTCGAATGAAATTAAAAATTTTAAACATAGTGAAATACATCCAAATAAATGAAAGGAACTGATTTAGGAAACAAGGCATTCCAGTACCAACCTAAGGACACCGAGGTACACGAAGCCTTAAACAACGCTGGTCCCATCAAGAGCAAGTTGAGGTATAGGCACAGGCCCCGCTGAACATGAACCTAACCTAAGGGGTGCACGATTATGATGACTTTTAATGTGTCTACTGTTTACATGTTGATAATGATTGAGGTTGCACTGCCAGTGATTGAAGCGGGTCTCCAGCTTGGAACGCGAAACACAACGTTATCTGCCAACGGTGCGAAATACAAGTTGAAAATAAATTAATGTTAAAATTCAGTCAGAGTAGCTATATTTATAGCTTAGACTCGTATGTTCGCTGTGATTAGGAACAAAAATCAATAAGCCAGTGTCTTGGAACTGCAACGAGATCCAATATTATGGACACAACTGCCGGCGCCCCGCCCCTCTGCCAGCCCCGCTATGCAATAGAGAGAATCGCAGCTATCGTAACAAAGCCCCTGTCTACACGGAATCTGTTGAATATGATTGAATAATAGTTTGCTTCAATTGATTTAAATAACTTATTCATAGGTAAATAATTTCACCTTGAAAGTTGTCAAAAATGTAAATTACTATATAGTTAAATGTTGTAATATCATAAAAAGAACTTCTGATAAAGTAATAGTACATTATGCAACGAGCCTATAATGGTAGTAATTAAGACGCGAGTATGTTTGTTTATGAAACGAGCGCAAGCTCGTTTCATAATTTTCATACGAACATCTTAATTACCATTATAGGCAAGTTTCATACGACTTTTTATGCTCAGCCATATATTTAACTTGAAATTATACAGAAGTATTCATTTTATTCGTATCTAACTGAAGAGTGGAAGTGACCTTGTGCATCGCTCGTAAATTGTCAGATGTGCGCAGACGCGAAAGTATTGATCTTTTCCGAGGAACAATAATGTCATTGACCTTATTATAATCTACAGAATAACATTAACTAATTTTTATATAACCTGGAAATTGATTTAGAATTGAAAAACGAGATGACAAATTGAATTTATTTGAATATTATTTACAATTAACGCTAATTATTATAGTAACAGAACATAACCTTCTGCGACAGTATTGGATTTCAGCCTCCGTGACGTTTCCCTCGTTGTCTTTCGATTGCATATCCGAGAATAATCGAAAACCTGAACTTTAATGAATAGGTGTACTTTAATAACATGCATTAAAGGACTGCTACTAGGTGTATAATTACTAGCCTACATTTCGGCATAAAATATTTAGGAATTGATCAACACATAAGATGGGACAAGCAAATCACCTACGGAGTATTTATGTAGCCTAATAGATTGCGTAGAACTGCATATACAGAGACATCACTTTATTTTTACTAACATTTTTAATATTAACCTGGCTATACCTTTGGATTAATGGTTCAGAGCCGGAAACACCGTTTGCTACCCCCTTCCACGACTGGAGTTCGATGATTCTGGCGTAAAATACAAACAAATCACTTTACTAGGTACAGGAGGGAAGAAAAGTAGTTCATCCATTTACGTAAACTAGGAGATATCGTAATTTTGAATTTGATAATTTTCATTAGGTTTTGTTTAATCAAAATAAAGTACAGTATTAACAATAAGTGTTTTTACTCACGAACTGAGTTATCCATGCGAACGTATTCATTATGCAGTGTATATTACACTGTCTACAGCACATTAGCGTACAATATAGAGAATGAAGTTAAATAGAAAAATAACCATAATATGGATATTTAAACACATTTACAGGCTTCAGTTCTTTTGTGCATATTATCGCACTATAGACTATTGCATCTAATTCCAATTACCAGTTTCTTCCTTCGTACTAGTAACTCATGTTGAAATAATTCTGTACCTACTCTATAAAAGAATACCTTACGTACTGTAAATTCAATCTTCACTTCTGCCCGACCCGCACAGATAACATTACTCAGACATGCTATCTACTGTCCGTCCAAGTGGTTATGTCGCAGGATCGTAGAAAGGGGGGAAATAACGTGACAGTTAATTACTTTTATTTAAGTTATTTTAAACAGTTGCGGGTGAGGGAAATCGGGATGCGACGTAGGCAAACGGACGACAGTATCTGTGCGAAAATATGACTCAATATTGAAAGCTCTTTCGTCACTGGAAAACGCGAACATATTTCTGGAACGTACTATACTCACTAACTCAATACTGTTTGTGTTTACTACGACCTTAAGGCGACTTTGACTGTATACGCTTGGTTCTGTGTGGAGAACAGTTGGAAGTTTACTAGTAGAGGGGGTGGGAGTGAAGTACATTCAAAAACTCAGGTACAATTTAAATTGATGTAAAAATAAAATGATGTCCCTGTACATTTCTTGTCTTTCGTTCGTTCTTACATTTATGATTTGCGAATGATATACTTAGCTTTATTTCAATTCACCATTCAATACGTCATAATTGGATTAGAAGGAGTAGCGAAATAACTCATTATTACTTTCAAATTTGCTTCAAAAAGTAAAATAAAAACGTATTTATCAAAATCTATCCAGCTATTTTTTTTTTCGAAATTTAAGGTAGGCCTATTTAATATTTACCAAACTTAAAAATACCTCTTATTAGGGTATATTCATAATTCCAGCTTTCTTTCTTTTTTTAGTAGGTTATTTTACGACGCTGTATCAACATCTCAGGTTATTTACTGTCTGAATGACATGAAGGTGATAATGCCGGTGAAATGAGTCCGGGGTCCAGCACAGATAGTTACCCAGCATTTGCTCATATAGGGTTGAAGGAAAATCCCGGAAAAAAACCTTAACCAGGTACCTTGCCCGGACCAGGATTCGAACCCGAGCCATCTGGTTTCGCGGCCAGACGCGCTAACCGTCACTCCAAAGGTGTGGACTCCAGCTTTCTTCGGTCCACAGTAAATCTAATCTATGAACCTATCTACCAAAAAACATAATCCTGAACAAACCATCTAACCTATCAAAGGTCATAGTGACGATAATGTAAATTGTAAACAATTTTAATAATGATCCTCCCTTTATAAAATTCTGCGTACGCCACTGGTGTGTGGACTGAACAATGGTAACTAGAAGGGGTTGTTGGTTGTATGTAACGAAGGCACGGTGGCGTAAAATTCATGCTATGTTTTGTATAGCCCTATATATAAAATAGTCTATTACTGGAGTCGTTGCCCAAAATAGATTTCCACTCCTATTTACCTCGCAGACTTGTTGCACGTTTCTAGGAATGGTGGAAAGCCTTTACGTTTTTTCATACATACGCACATATGTACAGGGACATCATTTTATTTTTACTAACATTTTTAATATTAACCTGTCTATACCTTTAGAGAACCGGAAACACCGCTTGCTCCCCCCTCCAAGACTGGAGTTCGATGATACTGGCGTAAAACACAAATCACTCTACTAGGTATAGGATGGAAGAAAAGTAGTTCATCCATTTACGTAAACTAGGAAATATCGCGATTTTGAGTTTGATAATTTTCATTAGGTTTTTCTTTAATCAAAGTACAGTACTGTATTAAGAATAAGTGTTTTTACTCAAGAAGTGAGTTATCCATGCGAACGTATTCATTATGCAGTGTATACTGTCTACAGCACATTAGCGTGCAATATAGAGAAAGAAGTTTAATTGAAAAATAATCATAATATGAATATTTAAACACAATTTTGAAAATGGTGGCCGTTCATTTCGATACAGGTTTCAGTTCTTTTGTGCATATTATCGCACTATAGACTATTGCATCTAATTCCAATTGCCAGTTTCGTCCTTCGTACTAGTAACTCATGTTGAAATAATTCTGTACCTACTCTACGTACTGTGAATTCAATCTTCACTTCTGCCCGACCCGAAAATATAAAATTACTCAGACATGCTATCTACTGTCCGTCCAAGTGGTTATGCCGCAGGATTGTAGAAAGGGAGGAAATCACTGACAGTTAATTACTTAACGAGGCCCTTTTATTTAAGTTAAATTAAACAGCTGTATAATATTACGTAAACGTTCAATTCCTAAGAGAAATTAATGTTTTCAGAAAAGAGCTAAGACAGCCCAGCTTTTACAGAGGGGCGAGCAGAAGCAGGTGGGGGAAATCGGGATGCGACGTAGGCAAACGGACAGTACCTGTGCGAAAATATGATTCAATATTGAAAGCTCTTTCGTCACTGGAAAACGCGAACATATTTCTGGAACGTACTATACTCAGTAACTCAGTACTGCTTACTATCTGCGGTCTTGGATCTGTGTGGAGTTGGAACTTCCTTAGTAGAAGGGGTGGGAGTGAAGTACATTAAAAAACTCAGGTACAATAAAAATTGAAGTAAAAATAAAATGATGTCCCTGTACATAGACTACTTCTTGCTCTGAGGACATCATAAGTATTAATTCTCTGTCGCTTACCCTTGGTGAAGTTGTGGATATTTCGTTCCTCAGAATGCCTTATCGAATCCTTACATTCTGCCCGTCTGCCCTACACTGTGTCGCTCTCCACGTGGCTATGGGCCCCATCAGCTTGCATGTTCGTAAGTAATTTATCCCAGTAGATTTCGCTGTGCGTTTCCACTTCTGTTCCATTTGCTTGGTATAAAATGTCCTATGCCCACGTGCATCAACGTCGGTTAGTGTAACCACTGGTTAAAATTGTCACCTAACCCGTGTTTAAGCCTTTTTACAGTGGATCGACCTCGGTTACGACTTAAATAGGAGGTTAATCACAGTAATCTCTAACCGGCCATATTCGAGCGGTTAAAGGAGATAACCAGTGATTAGTAGACCAAGTAAAGCAAAATGGCGGCCAGAGCCACAGATGTTTATTTCGAAGACGATTGTTATTACACAGTACTTGAATTACTTGGATAGAGCGTGAGTGTGAAGTTTCTTTAGTGGAAAGAGAGAATTCTTACGAGGAATTAGGTGACAGAAAATTTCAGGAGGGATTTCGTTTATCAAAATCTACAAATGGATTACTTGATATAACACAAGAACAGTCATATTTCTCCTATGGATCGGCTGCTTATGTTACGATTCTATGTAACTATTATTTTCTGTGTTTTAAGAGGGAATACTCGAATATCTTTTTCTCTATGTCACTGGCTGGATGGATCTTAGGATAATGAACAGTTCCCTGGTGTAAATGGGGTCCTGGATCGTACACACATTCCTGCTCATCTTCTGCATCCTTTTCCTTTATGGATATTACTTCTTTTTTATATAATATATTTACATCTAGTAAGTAAGTCTATCAATACTTCAACCTCACATTGGGATATAATCATTTTTGCATCCAATTTTCCATTTTGTACGATTTTAACCTAACAACACTGAAAAACAAAGAAATGCAACTCGTAAATATAACAATGCCGAAAGGCAAACAAATGCAACGCGAAAATGTAGGACACGTTCATTTTGATGTAGAACAGAGTGAGCACAGTCGCTTTTAGACGTTGACTATTATCTTTGCAGCGGTATGGATGCTTTCCTTCAGCCATTTTGTAGAAACAGTACACCAGCATAGACTTTACTCTGGTTAAATGAGGTGTCAGCTAGCCATGTTTAAGTAATCGGTGATTGTGAATGGTGCACAGAAATTACATTTTACCACAGTTACTGTTTAACCGTCGTTTCGTAATCTATGATTACTGCGTTTTTAACCGATGTTGATGCACTTTGTAAGCACCGCATACTTGTTTACCATTTTCACCGAACCTGGTTATCGTGGTTGTGTGTGTAAGCTAGAGCGAGTAACACAGGCGAAGTGCATCAACATTGGTTAAAAACGCAGTAATCATATATTACGAAACGTCAGTTAAACAGTAACCGTGGTTAAAATGTAATTTCCTCATTTAACCAGAGTAAAGTCTATGATGGTACACTGTTTCTACAAAATGACTAAAGGAAAGCATCCATGCCGCTGCGAAGACAATAGTCAACGTCTAAAAACGACTGCGCTCACTCCATTCTACATCGAAATGAACGTGTCCTACATTTTCGCGTTGCATTTGTTTGCCTTTCGGCACTGTTATATTTACGAGTTGCATTTCTTTGTTTTTCAGTGTTGTTAGGTTAAAATCGTACAAAATGGAAAATTGGATGCAAGAATGATTATATCCCAATGTGTGGTTGAAGTATTGATAGACTTACTTACTAGATGTACTAGATATATTATATAAAAAAGAAGTAATATCCATAAAGGAAAAGGATGCAAAAGATGAGTAGGAATGTGTGTACGATCCAGGACCCCATTTACACGAGGGAACTGTTCATTATCCTAAGATCCATCCATAACCTCTGTTTCTTCAGCCAGTGACATAGAGAAAGAGATATTCGAGTATTCCCTCTTAAAATACAGAAAATAACAGTTACATAAAATCGTAATATAAGCAGCCGATCATTAGTAGAAATATGACTGTTTTTGTGTTATATCAAGTGATCCATTTGTATATTCTGATAAACGAAATCCCTCCTGAAATTTTCTGTCACCTAATTCCCCGTAAGAGTTCTCTCTTTCCACTAAAGAAACTTCACGCTCACGCTCCATTCAAGTAATTCAAGTACTGTACAATAACAATCGTCTTCAAAATAAACATCTGTGGCTCTGGCCGCCATTTTGTTTTACTTGGTCTACTAATCACTGGTTATCTCCTTTAACCACTCGAATATGGCCGGTTAGAGATTACTATGGTTAACCTCCTATTTAAGTTGTAACCGAGGTCGATCCACTATAAAAATGCTTAACCACGGGTTAAGTGACAATTTTAACCAGTGGTTACACTAACAGACGTTGATGCACGTGGAGTGAGTACAGACCACGTGACCTAGTACGGAGGAAAGGATGACAGTTAGGAGAGGGCACTGACTATTTGTACAATTCGACTGCACATTCACTTCCTCTCCATTTAGGGGTTGTGAGGTAGTAAACCGTATTCACTAAGAACTTTTCAATGTTATGTTTTATTTAACGACGCTCGCAACTGCCGAGGTTATATCAGCGTCGCCGGTGTGCCGGAAGTTTTGTCCCGCAGGAGTTCTTTTACATGTCAGTATATCTACAGACATAAGCCTGTCGTATTTAAGCATACTTAAATACCATCGAACTGGTCCGGGAACGAACCCGCAATCTCGGGCATAGAAGGCCAGTGCTATACCACTAAGAACTTGAGGAAGCACAGGGACGAAGGACAAAAGAGCGGACAGAAAGACATTTTCTCTCGTGTACTTTTTTTTTAGTTGGTTATTTAACGACGCTGTATCAACTACTAGGTTATTTAGCGTCGATGAAATTGGTGATAGCGAGATGATATTTGGCGAGATGAGGGCAAGGATTCGCCATAGATTACCTGGCATTCACATTACGGTTGCGGAAAACCTCGGAAAAAACCCAACCAGTTAATCAGCCCAAGCGGGGATCGAACCCGCGCCCGAATGCAACTTCAAACCGGCAGGCTAGCGCCTTAACCGACTGAGCCACGCCGGTGGTTTCTCGTGTACTGAACATATAAAATATTACTAAAATACTGTACAATATATTTAAGGAGTGAATATATTTTAGCAACACCAAGGACGAAGAGAGACGAGACTGATGACTATACGACTACAGCACTTTCTATGATGAATATGGAGCTATGCCTCGAGTAGAGCAATACACATCGTCCATAGCATGTGCAGTATAGTATAATATAATATAATATAATATAATATAATATAATATAATATAATATAATATAATATAATATAATATAATATAATATAATTATTATTACTAGCCGTACCCGTGCGCTCCGCTGCACCCGTTAGAAATAAATATAAAGTAATTACATAATTAAAATAGGACATTTGATCCAGGGAACATTCTGTTTGATAAAAGGATAAATAGTTTAATATGTTACTTAATTTAAATTGTATTAACAAATTAAAATGCGATCATTTTGATCCAGTCATAAAAATTATGTTAGGAAATACAGGAAACGAATGCCTATCAAGTTTTCTGTGCCTAAGAAGCTATTTTAATCTTACCTGTCCTCGATTCACTCAGAAGTTACTGTAATAACATTATAGCATTATGTCCATCTAGAGAAACTACACTTTCCAATGGTGAAATAACAATTAATTATATAAATCGGTTAATTTAGATTCCGATATTACTTTTATACAAACACAGAAACATTCTCTGTAGGCTACCGTATGTTTCATAGCTTTCAATTGTTGTTGTCCAAGGCCCCTTATAGACGAAGTCATTTGTTTTTTATTTCATTACACCGCCTTAGGTGGCATTGTTATTGTAATTTTGAAACTCATTTATCTCACTAAATATCAGTCCTATCAAAATTTTGTATGGAATAAAACTTATCGGAAATTATTTTTAAAGAAACTTTTGTTATGTAATATTTTTCATGAAATTTAATAATAAGGGAGATATTTCGATTTATTTAATTCGAGCCCCTTATAACATACAGACATACGTACAAACAAAAATGTCAAAAAAGCGATTTTCGTTTTCAGGGCTGTTAATTATATATGTTAGGACCAATTATTTTTGGAAAATCGAAAATTACCAGAAAAATTTCGGCTACAGATTTATTATTAGTATACATTATTATTATTATTATTATTATTATTATTATTATTATTATTATTATTATTATTATTATTATTATTATGCAAAAGCAGTAATAGTGCGTTGGAAAGACGACGTATTAGTTGAACAGAAGATTAAAAATATTATTATTGTTGGAAATAGTAGCAGCGGAAGTAAAAGCGAAGATGAGGCAGACACTATCGCAACGGCTGGATCTGACAACGAAATTGCAAGGGAAGACGACAACACAAATATTATACGAATCGGAGACAGGGACGACCACTGCAGCTGACAAGAATGAAATTGTTTTAAAAAGTGACTGGGAATTGAGGAAATCCCTGTGGTTACGTGTAACGTCTATACAGGAATTAGGATAAGTAAATACAATTTGCTATGAGATTTAAGTGCACGTGTCTAATGAACAAAATGAAATAAGCTTTGAATAACAGCCAATCTTCCAATAACAACAACAACAACAACAATAACAATAATAATAATAATAATAATGATAATGATGATGATGATGATGATGGACTAAAACAAAATGTAGGCATACTATTAAGAGGACAAATGAACTGTTTTTGAATCACACAACAATTAAGAATAAAATTACAAATAACTGGCATACTATATACAAATACAGTGAAACTTCCCTTAACGGACACTTCCCAATAGCGGAATCCTCTCAATAGCGGACATTTTAAAATTCCCCTGCAAAATAACATTGGCCCTTATGATAAAATTCTTCCAAATACCGGACATTCTCAATAACGGACGCGGATACTGAAATGTATCTCCCAACAACAATTAAAACTTCCAAATAACGGACAGCGTGAAAGAAAAAAAAAGAAAAAGACGGTTGTAAATTAAACGGAATTCTTTGCAACAATCATTATCGTGTATTTGAATGTTCTTGTACTTTATTGAAGGTAAGCAGCACAGTTACTGCACGTGAGCAGTCCGTACTTTCTTAGTTTGTCAAGTTGAGTGTTCGGAAGTACAGTCACATTAAAAACGTCACAAAAACGTAAACGTTTGTCACTAAAAGAGAAAGTGGATATTGTAAAGCATAGTGAGAAGGAGAAATTAAATGTTCGTTAGCTGGCCGCAAAGATTAATGTGAGAAAAACTCAGGTTAGTGAAATTTTGAAAACAAGGATGTTATTTTAAAATCATACACTGAGAATGCAATTCTAGATTTCTTTGTGTAAGATGAAGCGGTACAGTGACTGATGTTTATTTCATTTACAAAACATTTACTGGTACGATTTCTCTCTGCATGAATACTGTAAACAATCTCACTGTCTACTATATTGTACTGTAAAATATAGTGTTGAATATGTATGAGAAATGTTAATGTGCTCTATACATACTAACGATTTTCTAAATAGCGGACACTTCTCAATAACGGACATTTAATTTTTCCCTGGCGGTGTCCGCTATTGGGAAGTTTCACTGTATACACAGTGGGCCCCCCCCCCAAAAAAAGCACATAATTTAAGTGGTTATATTCCAGTAGCTAATGATTTCACTTTAAAATTTATTTCACAGGCAAATTTCAAAGTCCTTGTAGACCGGGAAAGTACTCAAGCCGTTCGGGAAATGCTATGGAATGATGACGGAATGGAGAGATGTTGACGGAATGATGTAGTTTCGTAATATGAGTAAACGAGAGAACCCTGACAAAAACCCAAACTGCGACCTTGTTCGCCACAAGTGTTACTATGGATTTTTAATGAAAAATCCCAGACCTGACCGGGAATCGAACCCGGACCACCCGCGTAACAGGCTGAATATCTGACCACTCAGTAACCACAGGGGTAATTTAAGGGTTAATCAGTTCCATTGATACTAGATCACCACTCAGTTGCTAGCATCGCTAAATAATAGAATGAAATCTGAAAAGGCACCTAACTTAAGTACGGTATGCATTTACGTAACTTATAGTTTGAAGTACGGGACATTATTTTATTTTTACTAACATTTTTAATATTAATATGGCTATACTTCTGGATCAACGCCGTTTTCTACCCTCTTCCACGACTGGAGTTCGATGATACTGGCGTAATATACAAACAAATCACTTTATTAGGTATAGGACGGAAGAAAAGTAGTTCATCCATTTATGTAAACTAGGAAATATATTACGCTTTTGAGTTTGATAATTTTCATTAGGTTTTTGTTTAATCAAAATACAGTACTTTATTAACAATGAATGTTTTTACTCACGAAATGAGCTATCCATTCGAACGTATTAATTATGCAGTGTATATTGTACTGTCTACAGCACATTAGCGTACAATATAGAGAATGAAGTTAAATTGAAAAATAATCATAATGTGAATATTTAAACACATTTTTGAAAATGGTGGCCGTTCATTTCGATACAGGCTTCAGTTCTAATGTGCATATTATCGCACTATAGACTATTGCATTTAAGTCCAATTACCAGTTTCGTTCTTCGTACTAGTAACTCATGTTGAAATAATTCTGTACCTACTCTATAAAAGAGTACCATACGTACTGTAAATTCAATCTTCACTTCTGCCCGATCCGAAAAGATAAAATTACTCAGACATGCTATCTACTGTCCGTCCAAGTGGTTATGTCGTAGGTTCGTAGAAAGGGAGGAAATCACATGACAGTTAATTACTTAACGAGGCCCTTTTATTTAAATTATTTTAAACACTTGCATAATATTACGTTGACGTCCAATTCCTAATAGAAATTAATGTTCTCAGAAAAGAGCTAAGACAGCCCAGCCACTAGCTGGCGAATAAAAGCTGGTGGGGGAAACCGGAATACGACGTAGGCAAATGGACGACAGTACCTGTGCGAAAATGATTCAATATTGAAAGTTCTTTCGTCACTGGAAAACGCGAACATATTTTTGGAACGTACTGTTTACTATGACGATAAGACTACTATGACTGTATATGCGGTCTTGGATCTGTGTGGAGGACGGTTGAACTTCATTAGTAGAAGGGGTGGGAGTGAAGTATATTCAAAACCTCAGGTACAATAAAAATTGAAGTAAAAATAAAATGATGTCCCTGTACAAGGATTAATTATGACTGAAGATATAACTACTACTACTACTACTACTACTACTACTACTACTACTACTACTACTACTGTTGTTGGCATTAGGAAATATAACATGTGAATCTAAATCCTCGTATGCTAAGTGCAAAGGCACAAAAAACAGAGGGGGATGAACCAGTAGAGGAAAGCTGCAATTGTTTATTTCCATCATTGTTTTCAGGCTGGCGCCCCAGTGTCCTGGCGCCCCGAAGGCTAGGCGCCCCAAGCGATCCCGACTTCAAACCAGAACTGCATACAAGCGCACTATTGATTGTCACGTTTTCAACTGTAACAACTACAGCAGAAATTAGAATAAAGTTTAGTATGATCTCTTTCCCATCTAATTGTTCAAATTACGATTCTTTTTGTTGGAGCTGTAATATCATTAGTAACAGGAGGGGATCTTTCAAAGGACGCTAATTATTATGCCTGAAAGGAATTATTTTAAATTCCGCAAAGAAATGAACCCATCTACATCATTGCTCTCTCTCTCTCTCTCTCTCTCTCAGAGTTAATGATATATTTCAAGGAACAGGTGACACCCTCGAGCATTTCCATCATATTTCTCATGCAATGACATCACATTGTTATGCACCAAGTCTTATACGCTCAACTCGGATAAAATCTCTAGACTCAGAGAACATCGTGTTCGTTTCTCCTATTAGATGTTTTCATGAAGAATATGTATGGGCATTCATTTTGCTATCCATGGTGAACAAAAAAAGGAAGGAATTCAAATGCTTATTGTAGCAACACTATGTACCAATCCGAATATTAATGCTAATAATAAAGGTAAAGGTAAAGGTATCCCCGTAACATGCCATGAAGGCACTTGGGGGGCATGGAGGTAGAGCCCCATGCTTTCCATGACCTCGGCACTAGAATGAGGTGGTGTGGTCGGCACCACGCTCTGACCGCCTTTTACCCCCGGGAAATGCTAATAATAATAATAATAATAATAATAATAATAATAATAATAATAATAATAAGTTAATAATAATAATAATAATAATAATAATAATAATACTAAACTGCCCCCATTGAGGATAGCCCTTAAGGACTCAGTATATCCTCAAAAAAATTATTCTACATATGTAAACAACCATCAATATAATAATCATACTAAACTGCCCCCCATTGAGGGTAGCCCTTACGGACTCAGTATATCCTCAAAAAAATTATTATACATATGTAAACATAGGTATTAAATTAAAAAAAGGGAAACAAAGAAAAGGACGTGAAACATTACAATTGCTATTAATGTGGAACTATGTGATTAATTAGGATTTTGCAGGATTTTTTTAACACAATTATCACAATGTCATCCCTCAATGATGTTGGCAGAACAAATCTCCGTCGAAATTCTTCGAAAAAAGCTGGTATAGTTCCTCGAGCACCTATGAGCAAGCCGAATACCTCAACGTGAATTAAGGCATATTTCAGCTTGAAATAGTTAAGGGAACACTCAACTATATTTTGGAACTTTTTTCCTATTTGACCAATCTTTTTCAAATTTGGAGAAAAAGTTTACTATACACATGGAAAGTAACATGCAAAATCTCAGCTCATTAGATCTAATACTTTTCAAATTAAAAATATTTCAATTTTTAATCAATCATTAATTGAAATATAACTTTTAATTATCATTTTTTTATTTTTTGGCTTTGTGCATTTGACTGTGACTTCTCAATGAATAGGGGAAGAATTCTGCGTATTGATTTAGTTCTGTCACGTAAATTAGTGTAGAAATTTTATTTTTCATTTCTATGACACTTTTTCTCCAATTTTTAAGTTGAGTGTCCCCTTAAGTCATGAACCAATGTAACTTGTGTGACCACGTCCAATGACGCCACCTCCCTAGCTACGGACATGAACGCGACGAAATTACGTACGTATAAAATGACTCGTGTGACAGTGGGTGCATCAATGGGTGCCATTTGACTGTCTTCATGGTCAACTGCAAGCTGGCCAGTCAATAAATGTGAGTTTCCTTCTTTTGCTAATACAATATCAAGAGCTTTCTTACCATTTGTAATTTGTTTGGCCTTCCAGATTTTGGCTTATTTTTAACACTTCCAGTTTCATTGAACTTTCTTCAAATTTTAGATAGGCCTACCATAGAATGAGTGATTTTCCTTTCCGCATAATTTCATTAAATAACACACATTTACACACCTCTTCTTGGGTTCTACTCCTATCACCGTAGCCGATCAACAATATTTCAATTCCTTCTTTTTCTGTAAGATTTTCCATGATTAATTACTATCAGGAAGATGTTACAATGAAATAACCATTGTTATTCAGTTGTTTTTATTAGCTTTATTCACTTGTTCCTATTAGCTTTTGTCTGCAGTTCTTTAATCCAAAGCCTCCGCAAATTAATGTACCTACTGAAGAATTAAAATTTCCCTTTGTTCAGTAAACATACATTGTCATCAAAAGAGGTAATTTTTACAAAACAATAGGGAAAAAATATGATTTTGTATGTACTGACACCCGAAGAATGCAAAAATGGGGAAATATGTACATTTAAAAAAAAGACTCACTGGCACATTCTTTATAAATGAAAACCGTAGTATTTGAAAACATGTTCAAAATATTCCTTCTTTGATACCCTACAACGTTTGTATAAATATTTTCTTCGTAATAGAAGTAAGAAAGTTACAAGCATTGTTCCATACTGCTATCAGTTTTGTGCTATACATATGAAAATTTGCAAGTAAAGAGAAAGGTTTGGAAGTAAATCCCGAAAAGACAAAGTATATGATTATGTCTCGTGACCAGAATATTGTATGAAATGGAAATATAAAGACTGGAAATTTATCTTTTGAAGAGGTGGAGAAGTTTAAATATCTTGGAGCAACAGTAACAAATATAAATGATACTCGGGAGGAAATTAAACACAGAGTAAATATGGGAAATGCCTGTTATTATTCGGTTGAGAAGCTTTTATCATCCAGTCTGCTGTCGAAAAATCTGAAAGTTAGAATTTATAAAACAGTTATATTACCGGTTGTTCTGTGTGGTTGTGAAACTTGGAGGCTCACTTTGAGAGAGGAACATAGGTTAAGGGTGTTTGAGAATAAGGTGCTTAGGAAAATATTTGGGGCTAAGAGGGATGAAGTTACAGGAGAATGGAGAAAGTTACACAACACAGAACTGCACGCATTGTATTCTTCACCTGACATAATTAGGAAATCCAGGCGTTTGAGATAGGCATGGCATGTAGCACGTATGGGATTATCCAGAAACGCATATAGATTAATAGTTGTGAGGCCGGAGGGAAAAAGACCTTTAGGGAGGCCGAGACGTAGATGGGAAGATAATATTAAAATGGATTTGAGGGAGGTGGGATATGATGGTAGAGAATGGATTAATCTTGCTCAGGATAGGGACCAATGGCGGGCTTATGTGAGGGCGGCAATGAACCTCCGGGTTCCTTAAAAGCCAGTAAGTAAGTACATATGAAAATTTGTATTATTGCTTCCCTCATATAAAATTGCACCGCACGCCATAACATTAAAATTATCAATGGAACAGTGTACCCCTGAGAATATGCATCTCACGTACTAGAATACTAGATGCTCCATCAGTGCCAGAAGCGGACTTTTAGTTTATTTTCCTCCTCACTTCTCATTGTCCTCGTATTCCATTTACTCACTGAATTTACTTTCTCCTTCACCCACTCATTTAATAATTCACCTACCCACTCATCCTGTGACTTATTCACTCATCAAGTGACTTGCTCACCCATCCATTCACTCACTTACCCACATGCCTTTCACTCATTCTTCCCCGCTGCAGCCCGTATACTGTAGTACCGTTGCGGTCTTGGCAGACTGTATGTGATCGTTCGAGATCGTCGGCAACTCTCTGCTGAAAAACTGAGCTGCCGACTGTCAAGTAAGAATGCTTCAAAACTAGCCCAGCGTTGCCAAACAATAATTTATCGCGATAGGCAAGAATTTGAAAATTAATATAACTACAGTATAATAAGTACACGATAGTAGATTAATATACAATATTTTGATTTTTTTTTTCATTACTGTTACTTAAAATAATGCCTGTTATTATTCGGCTGAGAAGCTTTTATCATCCAGTCTGCTGTCAAAAAATCTGAAAGTTAGAATTTATAAAACAGTTATATTACCGGTTGTTCTGTATGGTTGTGAAACTTGGACTCTCACTTTGAGAGAGGAACATAGGTTAAGGGTGTTTGAGAATAAGGTGCTTAGGAAAATATTTGGGGCTAAGCGGGATGAAGTTACAGGAGAATGGAGAAAGTTACACAACACAGAACTGCACGCATTGTATTCTTCACCTGGCATAATTAGGAACATTAAATCCAGACGTTTGAGATGGGCAGGGCATGTAGCACGTATGGGCGAATCCAGAAATGCATATAGAGTGTTAGATGGAAGGCCGGAGGGAAAAAGACCTTTGGGGAGGCCGAGACGTAGGTGGGAAGATAATATTAAAATGGATTTGAGGGAGGTGGGATGTGATGATAGAGAATGGATTAATCTTGCTCAGGAAAGGGACCAATGGCGGGCTTATGTGAGGGCGGCAATGAACCTCCGGGTTCCTTAAAACCCAGTAAGTAAGTAAGTTACCTAAAATATTTTTTTTTCCACAGTCAAGCATTAAAAGAATGTCATAATCATAGATAGGAAGTTGGTATCAAAACAGTTGATTTCTGTCGAGTACAGCGAGGAGTATAGATGTCACCCGCGCCTCGCTCTGCTCCCGCCCGCTACAGACGATACACAGTTCACATAAACAACGCATAGTGGCATTCTGTGGAGCTGTGTAGAGTCGTGAATAGTTTGAAGAATATTGTTAATTTACATTAATATTTTAGGTTCTGAACAAAGCGAGCTATTCTGTTGTTATTGTATTATTTACGTAATGTTAATATTATGCATGATTCCAAAAAAGTAAACTAATCTGTTATTAAATAATTATGCAGACAGCAGTGTGTAACACGTTTATTTTTTCCCGGATTATTCTTCGTTAAATGTTGACGTCTATGCATTCGGTTGCGTTACAGTCCAAGTTCAACATCGGAATTACGATACGAACTTCCTAGCTGCCATTACAATAGAAGTGAAAAATTTTGTTGAAAAATATTATGGGTTTTATGTGCCAGATACGAGATAGACTATTAGATTTCAAAGTAGGTCACATGATTGATGATAATAAGATATACTGTATCATATTTCAAATTTGCTCCAGTAACGTCTTGTGACGTAGAACGAATATTTTCAGAGTACAAACATTGTTTTTTTTTCTGAACATAAAAGAAGTATTTCCTTTGATAAAATGAAAATGTTCATTGTTATTTGTTATAATGACAATGCGTGGGCGACTGATCATGGAGGGGTGGTATGTTTATCCTTCACCCCATGATGAACTATTTCATGCGCTATCGAAGATAGTAAGGTAACCCGTGTCCACCGTTGTGGCTGAGAGGTTAGCGAGTCTAACTCCGAACCCAGCGGGCCCGGGTTCGATCGCCGGTCGGGTGGTTTTTTCGGGGTTTTCCATTATTCCTATGGATGAATATCAGGTAATTTTATCAGGCGATTGGAACCCCACTCATCTTCGCCACTTCCTTTCCTCCCCTATCATCCTTTCATTCATCATCCCGTTACTTCTTCTGGATTCCAGATCGCTTTACAGGCGGCCCTCCGAAGCTGCTGGCGCTCTCGACCGGCCTCCGTGGATTGTTTGTATTCAAGTGATGATGGATAGCTTCTGCAGCGGAACCCGGTGCAGACCTTCTCGGGGGAGGACTTCCCCCTCGGACCGTTAAGGGAGCTTGTTTGGTTACCATGTTTGGTGTTTGTTGTCCTGGTTAACTGACATTGAGAAATGCGTTAAACTTTTCATTCGATAGAGATATAGTCCAAGCTCACACAACTTAACAGTTTTGGTATCTAGTTCTAGTCATGATTGATAACTGTAATATTTTTCATAGTATAGTGGAAAAATTCAAATATCTTGGAACAACAGTAACAAATATAAATGACACTCGGGAGGAAATTAAACGCAGAATAAATATGGGAAATGCCTGTTATTATTCGGTTGAGAAGCTTTTATCATCCAATCTGCTGTCAAAAAATCTGAAAGTTACAATTTATGAAGCAGTTATATGAGTAGCTTAATATCAAAGACGGACATCTGTCGTCTCCATAGTTTTGATCTAGAGGCAATTTTTTAATTCGCAGTGTTCGTTGTAATATTTGACACAATTTATTTGATAAATATAGTGTTAGAGTTTGCATATGGTTTCACTACAACTGGAGAGAACATGAAAAATTGTATAAAAAACCACAGCTATCTAAATTTCAATTGAGGTCAGATGTCCGTCTTTGATATTAAGCTACTCATATTACCAGTTGTTCTGTATGGTTGTGAAACTTGGACTCTCACTTTGAGAGAGGAACAGAGATTAAGGGTGTTTGAGAATAAGATGCTTAGGAAAATATTTGGGGCTAAGAGGGATGAAGTTACAGGAGAATGGAGAAAGTTACACAACACAGAACTGCACGCATTGTATTCTTCACCTGACATAATTAGGAACATCAAATCCAGACGTTTGAGATGGGCAGGGCATTTAGCACGTATGGTCGAATCCAGAAATGTATATAGTGTTCTACTTGGGAGGCCGGAGGGAAAAAGATCTTTGGGGAGACCGAGACGTAGATGGGAAGATAATATTAAAATGGATTTGAGGGAGGTGGGATATGATGATAGAGATTGGATTAATCTTGCTCAGGATAGGGACCAATGGCGGGCTTATGTGAGGGCTGCAATGAACCTCCGGGTTCCTTAGAAGCCAGTAAGTAAGTAAGTATGAAAAAAGAAAGAAAAAAAAGTGGCCGACAAGCATGGATACGTACTTCACAATACCGTAAATGGTCATACGGTACAGCTCTTCTCGAAGACAAGTGAATATCGTTTTGAATACTGAAAATTCAAAATAGTGATAGGTAACACTTGTAATAGATCTAACTTATTATTTTAACAATGTTGTAAAAACAGAATATAAAGATAGAAGATATCAGAACCAGAAAGCTTTATTAAGTAAACTTCACATCTTACAGTAGGTAATGTGTAAGCGATTCAATGTGCAATACGTGATTTTACTTCAGGTAAAAAGCACTTAAATTAATTTCCCTAAAAATTCCAGCAATATATACAAACACAGACATTTCAGAAGCATATTATATGAGATCATTCAACAAGGAAAGGTTTTTTTTTTTTTTTTGTTACTACAAATCAAATTACTTATTATGCATTTATGAAATGTAGTATTCTGCAGATAGTTCAGTTTACAAATTACAGAAGCACACTTCCGATACTTAACAGTGCGGGAAGCCACCGGCGTAGCTCTGTCGGCTAAGGCACTTGCCTGCCGTTCCGGAGTTGCGTTCGAGCGCGGGTTCGATTCCCGCTTAGGCTGATTACCTGGTTTGGTTTTCCCGAGGTTTTCCCCAATCATAAGGCAAATGCCAGGTAATCTATGGCGAATCCTCGGCCTCATCGCGCCAAATATCATCTCGCTATCAACAATTCCATCGACGCTAAATAACCTCGTAGTTGATACAGCGTCGTTAAATAACCAAGTAAAAAAATAGTGCGGGACATGTAATTATTCCTGTAGCAGTCACTGATGTATCATCTTCATCGCGAACTGTACAGATGTCTTACCTTTCTACACTGAAATCACTGTTCTTCATAATCAATAAGAGTTAGGTACATCTGGTGGTAAACAATGGTGTTAATGTGCAAAATTAAACTTTCCTCTTAATTTATTGAATGACTCTCATAGTTACTGTACAATAATTACACAATAAATTAAACATACAATACTAGAGTGCTACCAGGCCAGATCAGGGGCGTGAGGAGTTTTCCAACAGGAAAGTAATAATTAAGTTATAAATAATAGCATTGCATTCTGTATGACTGTAACATCTTTCAATGTTAACTATAACGTTCTTTTCTTGAGAGTTAAGTCCTACAATTGTAAACAAATCTTTATGAATAAAATCGTGTTTATCACTAGAGATATACAGGGTTACTACAAAAGAAATGCTTCCCTGAAAAATTTAAGAAAAGTGACTTAGCATGTTCTTTCCGTGAACCCCTCATTTCTGTTAGTTTTTCTTTCACTTGTACAGGAACATCATTTTATTTTTACTAACATTTTTAATATTAACCTGGCTATATCTTCGCATTAAAGGTCTACAACCGGAAACACCCCCTTCCAAGACTGGAGTTCGATGATACTGGCGTAAAATACAAATCACTGTACTACGTATAGGAGGGAAGAAAGGTAGTTCATCCATTTACGTAAACTAGGAAATATCGCAATTTTGAGTTTGATAATTTTGATTAGGTTTTTGTTTAATCAAAATACAGTACTGTATTAAGAATAAGTGTTTTTACTCACGAACTGAGTTATCCATGCGAACGTATTCATTATGCAGTGTATATTATACTGTCTACAACACATTAGCGTACAATATAGACAATGAAGTTAAATTGAAAAATAATCATAATATGGATATTTCAACACATTTTTGAAAATGGTGGCCGTTCATTTCGATACAGACTTCAGTTCCAATGTGCATATAATCGCACTATAGACTATTGTAACTAATCCCAATTACCAGTTTCGTCCTTCGTACGAGTAACTCATGTTCAAATAATTCTGTACCTACTCTATAAAAGAGTATCTTACGTACTGTAAATTCAATCTTCACTTCTGCCGATCCGAAAAGATAAAATTACTCAGAAATGCTATCTACTGTCCGTTCAAGTGGTTATGTCGCAGGGTCTTAGAAAGGGGGCGAAATCACGTGACAGTTAATTACTTAACGAGGCCCTTTTATTTACGTTATTTTAAACAGTTGTATAATATTACGTAGACGTCCAACAGAAATGAATGTTTTCAGAAAGGAGCTAAGACAGCCCAGCCACTAGCCTTTATAGAGGGGCGAGCAGAAGCAGGTGGGGGAAACCGGGATGCGACGTAGGAAAACGGACGACAGTACCTGTGCGAAAATATGATTCAATATTGAAAGCTCTTTCGTCACTGTAAAACGCGAACATATTTCTGGAACGTACTATACTCACTAACTCAATACTGCATACGCGGCCTTGGTTCTGTGTGAAGAACGGTTGGAAGTTTACTAGTAGAGGGGGTAGGAGTGAAGTACATTCAAAAACTCAGGTACAATAAAAATGTAAGTAAAAATAAAATGATGTCCCTGTATTATTTTTACACACTTTAACCCTTTGCAGCATAGTGGCTGTTCAGAAGAACCACAGTTTTCTTTCTCTCTAAATTTTATGGCACAGATATTCCACCAAGGAACCACCTCTTGAGTATACATAGAATGCCACCTAAGTTTTGGATTTGTGTGCAGAGTTAAAATGTTGAAAAAAAAAATGATCGAAGCTTTGTTATGATCCATGAAATGAAAAACATAAAAAAATAATTTGTGCTGCAAAGGGTTAAAGAAGTAAAGTACTCATTCTATTTACACACTACAAATATTCATTCTACTTTACCTACTAGCCTACTAGTATTTTTCAGAAACGTGAATATGCCCTATTATAAGCAGGTCTTCTCTGGATCTAAATTTTGCAGCAAATTTCTGTCAGGTCATGTGGGTAAGATAGAAAGCATGGCTCGAACAGTTTCTGAACTCATTCTGGATTTCTGGGGTGTCCACATCATGCTCATTGAAGGAAAAAAAAATCATAATTATCGGATGAAGTGACGGGTAGAAAATAAAGAAGAAAAACATTCAACCAAGAGTTTCGAAGAAAACATACGAATAAATCCACCCATAACACTATAATGGAATTGAAACAACTGACTTCTGACATTTGAAGGTGTCACGCGTTACCATGGCGATATTCCTTCCCCTGCCTATACAGAATGTCCCATAAGTCCCGCATTATAGGCTAAACCATAAAACATGTTCAATATGACGCCCTCAGATTTCCAAACATGCATGGAGGCGAAACTTTACGATTGCAGTATGTCGACGGTGATTTCACGACACTTTTTCTCGACCCGAGTCGTGAATGGTGCAGATTACGAATCTTCACTTCGTGTATCGTTTCCTTAAGAAAATCTCAGAAACCAGAGTCAAGTGGATTTAAGTCGGGCGACCTGGGAGTCCACTCTGTGGGTCCTCTGCGGCCTATGTACATACGATGATGCCGGTATGGACCTGCTAGGCCTCGCCTGCACAAGGTTTGCGCTCTCCGAGCCGGCTCACAGCTCATGAGCGGAATGCAGATATTAGCTGCGCTCTGTATAAGGGTGGACTGGAAGAAGGGGTGATCTCGTACAAAATATACACAAAAGGAAGTACTATTACGAGTGTTTATGAAATGAATTCCCGTTCAGTGTTTGCATAACTATCTTGAACTATTATTAATTAATAAAGAAATATTATTTTACAGAAATAATAGAAATTCTATACCTACTTAAATGTACAATATCATTTTGTTATATTTTTATTTATCAGTACATCAAAACGAGGTTTTATGCTGTTGGCAGCTGAAAGGAACAGTAGCCTACTGATCGTAATGATCGTTACAGATGTTCGATGCCTGCCTTTATTAAAGTTGATTATATAAAACAGTTGCTCACAAATATAAATGTTGAGCCAAACATAGCAATCATTTGGATATTATTGCTAATGTTTAGTCTTGTAAAACTCAACCAGGCTAGTAGTATTATTCAAACGATCTTCAGCCCTTAGGTCACATTGAAGATCACTAAGTTCGAGCTGTAAATCGTTAAATGTTAAATGTTATGTTCCGTCTTTTAGATTCCTCCATACTGTACTGTAGCAGTAGGTAAGCAACGTGAAACAGTTACTGAGAATAGGCCTACACACTGCACTCCACTAGATAGCTGAGTGGTCGTTTTCCTCTCCTCTATCTATAGCAGGTCTATGTCATTCTGACCTATCTTCCTCTCCGATTCGGCGAGCGGTAAACACCGCTCTCCCGCTCGGAAGGAGCGCGCGCGCTCGTTGAGCGCTGTTTGTGCTAGGCGAAAGACCAGCTCCACCACATTGGTGCCACATCTGTGTGGAATGACAACTTCCCTGATCGGTGGATATGACGCAGAAGACCCAGAGAGTGGACTCTCAGGTAGCCTGACAAAAATCCACCTGACTTTGCTTTCTGGATTTGTCGTAAGAAAAAGGTATAGGAAGTGAAGTTTAGTGACTTGCAATGCCTACGAACGGAGATCGAGGAAAAGTGTCGTGAAATCACTGCCGACATACTACACCGCGTTGAAGTTCGCCTCCAGACATGTTTGGAAATCGTAGGGGGTCACATAGAAGATATTACACATTCTTAAGTTTAAAAATAAAGTGAAAATGTTTGTATGATATTTGATAAATTTTATTATTATTTTTTTTTAAGTGTTACTAGCATTATATGGTACTAATATCTATTGTATTTACCTAATGCATGTAACCTATAAGATAAAACATTGTAATAAATATATAAATAGATCATTTTCTTAATTAATAACAGTGTATATCTTCAATAAATGATTTCTTAGCATCGCCACAGATACACTTGATTGTATTTGTCACCATCTCTGTCACTAGAGAGTTCTTGAAATTTATATTTTCCCCGCCATTCATAAAATATTTTGATATGATACCTCTTGCACAAAAGGGGAGATCTATAACTGAAACTTGATTAATATATCTCAGTATTATTTGTATATTTATCCTGGAAATAATGAACAGTTTGACTCGTAGACATTTTGTTTTTCAGCATTAACTTTCCATGATTGTACGAGAAGATTCGAAGAGAACGGCAGTTACGTAGACTTTCAGCTCCCCCCTACTACCAATAATGCACAACACAATATCAATACGGCGGTTGCTGTCGTCTGCGTTACAACGAACTTTACTGTTGATTTTCGAGTTCGTCATTTTTTGCCTGGTTATTAATCGTATATGCTTATTTAAGTTGTGTTAACTCTCGCTAATTGGTTGTATATTTTATTTTATCCGTCTTAGTATTTATTTTATTATTGTAAATATTTTTGTTTTATTACTATTATTATTGTTATTATTATTAATGAATTAATTTGTATTACTATCTTTGTATCATCTTCGTCACGGTTATTCTATTATTATTATTATTATTATTATTATTATTGTTATTATTATTTCTATCATCAATATTATTATTGAACTCTGTAAAATTTATGTAGACTACTGGACTGTACCCGAGCACGAGCATATGCTCATTTCGGGTATCTATTCATATGTTTTCATTTAAAATGTAAATTGTGAATAAATCTGAAATTTGAATTTGAAAATATTTTATGATTTAGCCTATGATGCGGAGCATGTTGGACACTCTATAGATTGTAAGTGAAGAGAAAAGTGAGTACCCTAGCGTCTTATTAGCCACAAACAAACGGAAAGGGACGTTGCTATGGAAACCCTTGGCACCTTCAAATATTATAAGTCGGTTTTTGTTTCAATTCTACTATAGGCAGATTTTCCACACGAGAAATATGTTTTCGTGAAATTCTGTACGTTCTTACAGCAGCAGAATGCCTTTTCATTACGTGAACGTTATAGATAACAACAGTCCGTACAGTGTGCACGCCATACGAACTGATCTGGCTAGGTAACGCCTCACAACCGGATTGGGTTCCTGCGCCGATGACTGCGACTGCGGCGATCCCAGCGGTAGAAGGGCGACTCGGGGCGGTTGCTTCCCAGGCGATGGCCGTCCAGGCCGTTGACACGCCGCTCCTGCTGGATCCTCATCAGGGCTCTTTCGTGAGGGACCTCATCGAAGAAGAGTTCCCCGTGGCCGAACAGTCCGTTCAGAACAGTCACCGCCTGCGACCCCGTCAGCAACAGAGGGTCTTCTTCGGTGTCGGCTGTTGGAAAGGAAAGCATCAGGAATAAGTTATCACCACCACTATTGGTGAACAAATTATGTCTCGTCCGCAAATTGGCAACTTTGGCTATCGGCAAGCGTTTGTGGAATCAAGGATACTGCCTCTTTAAGAGTTCTATCCCACTGCAGAATTGATTTCGACGTAGGTTTAATTATGAACGAAATAGGCGGTGATGAAATGATATTTTCATATAGCAATATACAGGGACATCATTTTATTTTTACTAACATTTTTAATATTAATTTGGCTATATCTCTGGATCAACGCCGTTTGCTACCCCCTTCCACGACTGGAGTTCGATGATACTGGCGTAATATACAAACAAATCACTACTTATGATGTAGATAGAGATATTGACAACAAAATAAGCAAATTCCAGTGGATATGCGGAACAATAAATAGAACACTAAAAAATAAAACTAGAAAAGAAACAAAACTAAAGTTCTATAAAACTATGGCAGTACCTGTGTTGACATATGGAAGCGAATCATGGATAATTAAAGAACGAGATAAAAGTAAATTACAGGCTGCAGAGATGAGGTTTCTTCGCAGAGTAAAGGGATGTACAAGAAGGGATTTGATAAGAAATGAGGATATCCGTAAAGAATTAAATATATACAACATAAACGATAAAGTTGAAGATTATAAAGGAAAGTGGAAAGAACACCTGTCTCGAATGGATAATGAAAGAATTCCAGCACTGATACAACAGTACCAACCTAAAGGCAAAAGAGATGTCGGACGTCCTAGGAAGAGGTGGAACTGAATAAAATGTGAAGATGGAACAGGCACTGAGCCTAAACCATGAAGTGAAGATGATGATGATCACTTTACTAGGTATGGGGGGGGGGGATAGTTCATCCATTTACATAAACTAGGAAATATCGCGCTTTTGAGTTTGATCATTTCCATTAGGCTTTTGTTTAATCAAAATACAGTACAGTATTAACAATGAGTGTTTTTACTCACGAACTGAGCTATCCATGTGGACGTATTCATTATGCAGTGTATATTATACTGCCTACAGCACATTAGCATACAATATAGAGAATGAAGTTAAATTTAAAAGTAATCATAATATGGATATTTAAACACATTTTTTAAAATGATGGACGTTCATTTCGACACAGGCTTCAGTTCTAATGCGCATATTATCGCACTATAGACTATTTGTACCTAATCCCAATTACCAGTTTCGTCCTTCGTACTAGTAACTCACGTTGAAATAATTCTGTACCTATTGTATAAAAGAGTACCTTACGTACTGTAAATTCAATCTTCACTTCTGCCCGATCCGAAAAGATAAAATTACTCAGACATACTATCTACTGTCCGTCCAAGTGGTTATGTCGTAGGGTCGTAGAAAGGGAGGAAATCACGTGACAGTTAATTACTTAACGAGGCCCTTCTATTTAAGTTATTTTAAACAGTTGTATAATATTACGCAGACCTCCAATTCCTAACAGAAATTAATGTTCTCAGAAAAGAGCTAAGACAGCCTAGCCACTAGCTGGCGAATAAAAGCTGATGGAGGAAACCGGAATACGACGTAGGCAAATGGACGACAGTATCTGTGCGAAAATGATTCAATATTGAAAGCTCTTTCGTCACTGGAGAACGCGAACATGTTTTTGGAACGTACTGTTTACTATGACCGTAAGGCTACTATGACTGTATATGCAGTCTTGGATCTGTGTGGAGGACGGTTGAACTTCATTAGTAGAAGGGATGGGAGTGAAGTACATTAAAAAACTCAGGTACAATAAAAATTGAAGTAAAAATGAAATGATGTCCCTGTACAACTTCAGAAAAGTCACAAGATCTACAACCTGAACTTTCCTTTTCTGTGAGCCCCCCCTAGCCTGAAGTCGTTAGAGAGTAGGAGTCTCCATTGATTCACAGAACATTAACAACAGAACCTGAACATTCCAGGCGGAGAGGGGGAGAAAGTTTTAGACTCAAAGAAGTCGGAACACCTTAAGAACGAGAGGAAAAACGATAGATTAATTTCATAGTTTGAGTTTTATTGCCTGTATTATTTTATCGTGCACGATAATCATATTGACAAGCCAGACGAATAGAAGTATGCAACAATACTTGTAACTTTCCTATTTTTAATTTCATGAAGAAACTGTGCATTAGTCTTAACCCTTAAATTCGCAAAGTATCCCATAGGATACAACTGGTTAATAGGCTATATGCTATAATTTGAACAGGACAATAAAAAAAATTGGTAGCAAAATTAAAATTTCTCAATACTATAACATTGTACAACATACAAAATATGGACATTGCGATAGTTGTTTTCTTTACAGTCCGACACGGTTTAATAAAGTAATGTAAGAAATGAAGTTTTGCCAGCTTAAGGGACAAAAGTTATTGGAGTCTGAAAAGGAATAGTTTCATTTTTTATAAAGGTTTGAAACGTACAAAGGACAGCCTGAAGACGTACATGAGGAGAAACGAGCAATCTACGTTCCAACCATCCCGTGTTATAAAGATAAATACCAACTTCACGATATCAGTGTAACGGGATTGATGTTTGGAGCAAGAGGAACGATACCCAACTTCTCTTCTCAATTCTGTAAGACCCTAGGACTGCACAAATCGTTTCTGAATGAACTGGTCCTCCTCATAATTAGAGAGTCAGTCAAACTCTTACGGAACCACCTATACGGACTCTAATTCAGTGTACTGAAAAAACTGACACAACATAATCTTCTTTCTTTCTCCTATTAGCTTTCATTGCTTCTTTACTTGTAACTTTTATGTATTCTGTAAACTGCCGTTGTTTGTTTGTTTGTGTACTTGTTTACTTTTATTCTTACTCTGTTATCTTTCATCATTTGTATTGTTTTGTATGCTTTGTCTAATGGCAGCCTCTAATTTGAGGAAGCGCAATAAAAAAAAACAAACAATGGTACTGTGTACATATTTTTCAAGTTTTGATTCTTCAGATGTCGAAACGTACAAATACAAAAAACTTTTTTTATAAATTAAAAATATATTGCTGGCTTACAAAACGGATGTGCACAATATATTGGAATGTAATTACAATATTAATACAGAGTAGCCTACATAATTTAAATAAAGACAAACAATTTATAGTATACATCTTGATTACACAACTTTTAACACTGTATCACTTTTAGTACATTATGTCAGTAGCAGCGGGTGACCGAAATCCTCGATGAGGCCTGATGTAATTAGTTTAGGAAGGCTACCTCCCATACAAAATGTTTATTATTGATTACATTTTTTTTTTCCTCGCTGTTATTTATACTTTGGTCATATCGCGAGTTAATCTTTGGTTGAAATCCGAAGGCCTGTGTACTATTGTTAAGACTGGTTCTATGGTTGTGAACTAGATGGCGACTGTATATGTATTACTGCTGTTATTTATACTTTGGTCATATCGCGAGTTAATCTTTGGTTGAAATCCGAAGGCCTATGTACTATTGTTGTGAACTAGATGGCGACTATATATGTATTACTGCTGTTATTTATACTTTGGTCATATCGCGAGTTAATCTTTGGTTGAAATCCGAAGGCCTGTGTACTATTGTTGAGACTGGTTCTATTGTTGTGAACTAGATGGCGACTGTATATGTATTACTGCTGTTATTTATACTTTGGTCATGTCGCGAGTTAATCTTTGATTGAAATCCGAAGGCCTCTGTACTATTGTTGAGACTGGTTCTATTGTTGTGAACTAGATGGCGACTGTATATGTATTACTACTGTTATTTATACTTTGGTCATGTCGCGAGTTAATCTTTGATTGAAATCCGAAGGCCTGTGTACTATTGTTGAGACTGGTTCTATTGTTGTGAACTAGATGGCGACTGTATATGTATTACTACTGTTATTTATACTTTGGTCATGTCGCGAGTTAATCTTTGATTGAAATCCGAAGGCCTGTGTACTATTGTTGAGACTGGTTCTATTGTTGTGAACTAGATGGCGACTGTATATGTATTACTACTGTTATTTATACTTTGGTCATGTCGCGAGTTAATCTTTGATTGAAATCCGAAGGCCTGTGTACTATTGTTGAGACTGGTTCTATTGTTGTGAACTAGATGGCGACTGTATATGTATTACTACTGTTATTTATACTTTGGTCATGTCGCGAGTTAATCTTTGATTGAAATCCGAAGGCCTCTGTACTATTGTTGAGACTGGTTCTATTGTTGTGAACTAGATGGCGACTGTATATGTATTACTACTGTTATTTATACTTTGGTCATGTCGCGAGTTAATCTTTGATTGAAATCCGAAGGCCTCTGTACTATTGTTGAGACTGGTTCTATTGTTGTGAACTAGATGGCGACTGTGTATCTATTACTGATTTGTTATGAATATGATTTCGGTGATGAATGAGGCCGGTGATTTTCAGGGATATTGTGGCCCGAATTTCCTGGCATTTGCTTTACGGTTGAGGAAAACCCCTGAAAAACCTCAACCAGGAAATTCAAGCCAACCGGGAATCGAACCCGGGCCCTCTGCGTAAGAGACCAGCAGCTGACCCCTACACCACAGAGGTGGTCTACATTTTATTATGATTGCCATTATTACTACTATATTATTATTATTATTATTATTATTATTATTATTATCATGAAAAAATAATGAAATGTCACTCACCAATAAGTTGCCATGTTGTGAGTTTGTTTCAGTAACTGTTTCATTTTTATAAAGCAACGCATATTATGCTCAGCTGAAGAAGCACATGTTGAAATTCCCCTGGAAATATTTTTCAGATCCATGAAGCCGTCAGTAGACCTCTCTCTCTCTCTCTCTCTCTCTCTCTCTCTCTCTCTCTGACAGCAACAAGCACGGCCAACAGAAAAGTTTATTTCGCAGCACATTACCAAAGAACCATTTATGTCGCTCACACCAGGATGCAGTGAAAGCTCGCGTTTTAAGATCATCTTTCAGAAAAATTGTCAGTCATGGCGTAAGTCTGTCTTTATTTAAAACTTCTTTTGTTTCAATATTATCTCTTCTCGAAAAAGGATACTCTAGCAATGAATTAATTATAATAATTATCATCATTATTTCTCGCATCTCTTTCGATTTCTGTTTTCCCGAAACACTGGACCACGAAGTACAACAGTACAACACCCACACATGAATCATAAACTGAGACATAAGAGGAGAGAACAGTATGGGCTCGTGCCTGCTAGACAGCGAGAATTTTTACTTTATTTATGGGTTATTTAGGAAGACGAGTCACCACTGCAATTCTCATCCCATCCCATCCTTGAGACGGACATTGACAAAAGATCGGTCTATGAAAGACAGACTTGAAGGCTGATGGGTGGGTAAATGAATACCTGCTAGGCCATGAGGCCAAAAGGAATGTGCCTCAGTTTCAGCTTTCCGAGTGTAACCTCAAAACCCACGGAAACATACGAAATGCAGAAGCCAGACCAAGTCAAAACATTTCGGGCCTCAGGAATCAATTTTAATGCAAGTCAGATCTAAATGCATAACAAAGTTTCTAAATTTGCATAACGTTATATGCCTCATTCAAATAACTAATATCATATATGTTACAGGCCAATCCGACTAAAAAAGTAAAATTTGAGTTTAAGGAAGCCAAGTAACTGAGACCCGGCCTCACTTGCCTCAGCCAATCAGCAGCCACGGATATTATATGTGTCGTTCAGAGCAGAAGTGGTGTAAGTCAAAAATGGGTAATGAGGGTTAAAGTAAACATTCTGTAAAATACAGCGCAAAGAAGCAATTAATATGCAATTTATTTAAACTATTAGTAGTCAGTCGATAGCAAGAAGGACATATTAATTGCTACTTTGCGCTGTATTTTACAGAACTTTTACTTTAAACCTCATTACCCAATTTTGACTTACACCACTTTTGCTTTGAACGGCTCATATATCAAGCACAAAAGCGAAACTCTAGCGGACGAATCCAGTATTTCAGGACTAGTCCGGAATATAGAATGAGTCCCTTAAATTTCTATACGTAGTAGTGCATACAATAATTTTTTAGTAAAAGCACTCCACGTTATATTATTATATGAAGATTTTAAAATTGAATAATTTCATTTAAAAAGAAAAGAAAATGTCACGTTGAATCAATTATTCATTTGTTTAAAATTTCGCTAAAGTGTTGCTATGACGACTTCAACGGCTTAGACAGCTAAAGTTCAATTTTTAGGACTAATAACAGCCCGAAATGCAACTGTTTTAGAGAGCGTGTACTAACAAAGTTACAATTTTGACACGTGCTAATATATGAGATCACGTCACTCATTCGCAGTCCATCACTGACTACAGTATTTCTCCAGAAATAAGAAATTCAAATGTCTTGTAGATCTTAGATTTTCCCATACTGCGCCACGGGAGATGAATAGCCTACACTCCGTATTATTATTATTATTATTATTATTATTATTATTATTATCGATGTTTACTATCATTGTCGTCATCATATTTATTAAAGGAGAAATTTGTGGAATTTCAGGAGGGGAAATGGAAGTAGGCACCACGAGAAAACCAACCGCCAAACCGGAAATGTCTGGTTTTAATTTGAACTTACTTACTGGCTTCTAAGGAACCCGGAGGTTCATTGCCGCCCTCACATAAGCCCGCCATAGGTCCCTATCCTGAGCAAGATTAATCCATTCTCTATCACCATATCCCACCTCCCTCAAATCCATTTTAATATTATCCTCCCATCTACGTCTCGGCCTCCCCAAAGGTCTTTTTCCCTCCGTCCTCCCAACTAACAGTCTATATGCACTTCTAGATTGGCCCATACGTGCTACATGCCCTGCCCATCTTAAACGTCTGGATTTAATGTTCCTAATTATGTCAGGTGAAGAATACAATGCGTGCAGTTCTGTGTTGTGTAACTTTCTTCATTCTCCTGTAACTTCATCCCTCTTAGCCCCAAATATTTTCCTAAGCACCTTATTCTCAAACACCCTTAACCTATGTTCCTCTTTCAAAGTGACAGTCCAAGTTTCACAACCATAAAGAAAAATCGGTAATATAACTGTTTTATAAATTCTGACTCATATTTTTTGACAGCAGACTAGATGACAGAAGCTTCTCAACCGAATAATAACAGGCATTTCCCATATTTATTCTGTGTTTAATTTCTTCCCGAGTATCATTTACATTTGTTACTGTTGCTCCCAGGTATTTGAATTTTTCCACCTCTTCAAAGGATAAATTTCCAATTTTTATATTATTTCCATTTCGTACAATATTCTCTGATGTGCAAAATAAATACGGGTAATAGGAATGAAATTACTTGCACCAGTTGGTTAGCTTTTATTTTACCAACACAGAAATTATGAAGTATGAAATGTGTTAAACACTACGATTACAATAACGGAATAAGGGTAGACATGATGGATGCTGGGAAGACTAGTTGTAAACTAACGTCGATTTTGTGACGTGTAGTTCATAATGACGACTACGCTCTCTCATTAATTAGTGATAATACCGATATGGCGCAGTTCATTAGGGAAGCGTCTCAAATGTCAGGCAGCAAATAAGGCAAGATGCTGTAGCTGTGAAAGAGCTGTTTCACTTTTAACAATTATACTGCCATATATATTAGTGGGCGAGTATACTGTGTTGTTTCCATTTTCTACAACAGCTTTTCTTTTTCCTAGCTGACGCCTCGCCGTCCTCATTAAATAAATTTGAACTTTGTTTCTGTCCTTTAGATGAAACTATGTAATTTTAACTAAATGAGAGGTCCTGAGTTCATTTCTGAAAACCAAAATTTTCTAACACATGCCATTTTTATGGTACACACACTTTACTTATTTACACAAATTTGTTATACTAGCACATAAAGCAACCTTTGTTTGGCCAAAATTTACAAATTAAAATGTCTTTTTTGATATTTTATGTTTGTAGACAGCTTCTGCAATCTCTCTAATGAGTCACCAGCAATATTGAGCCAGCATAATTGCATTCCACCTTTCACTGAAGCGCTTTTCGAAGGTAGACATTTTTTTATGGAACCTCTCCCCGTGTTCATCGCTTACAGCACCAAGGTTTTTTTTTTTTTTGGAAACAAGTCCAGGTGGCTGTCAGGAAAGTGTACTTTCAGTGATATGATGCAAGGTGAAAGTAGTGAAACATTTCACTAACGTTAAATAACTTTTTATTTTGGAGAAACAGTAAGTGTTGGATAAAAACTAACTGCAGTTGCGTTTTTCCGACCACAAAATACATCGAATACACATTTTTTTTATAAAAAGGACAAATTTCATGTTGTACAGTGTAATCAAGACTATACGTAGTCAACATGTAGATACAAATCATTGGAGAAAAATTCGTTCCGGCACCAGGAATCGAACCCACAACTTCTCAGCTTTATGTGAGCGCTCTTTCCATCTGATCTATTCCGTTCATTATGGAAGCATCTGAAATGTTAGGCAGCAAATAAGACCGTGGCAATGAAAAAATTCCAACCCGGCATTTGCCGGTGCCGGAACGAATTTTTCTTCAATAATTACATGTTGACTACATATTATAGTCTTGATTACTCAATGATGACGGCGTAGCCTCATATATATATATATATATATATATTTGACGATACAAAATGCTGGCAGAAAAAATAGTCTTAATAATGGATTAAAAATTTATGACATGATTTTTGGGATTCTGTGAACAGGGATTGCTCTTGAGGAACTCTAGACATCATCTTGTTAGATCCAAAATTGCTGCCGCATTAAGAAATAAGGGCTGGATAGTAGAAGAAGAAATCTCCTGTCTAGCTGAAAATGGGTCGAGACGAGTAGATATTTTAGCGTACAATGCTGACACTAAACAGGGCTACATTGTGGACCCCACGATACGTTTTGAAGTAGAATGTCATCAGTCAGCCGAGGTCCACCTTGAGAAGAAGTCGATTTATGAGCCTACAGTCAACTATTTCAAGCTGAAATATGCCTTAATTCACGTTGAGGTATTCGGCTTGCTCATAGGTGCTCGAGGGACTGTACCAGCTTTTTTCGAAGAATTTCGACGGAAGTTTGCTCTGCCAACATCTCTGAGGGATGACATTGTGATAATTGTGTTAAAAAAATCCTGCCAAATCCTAATTAATCACAAGGTGCCACATTAATAGCAATTGTAATTTTTCACGCCCTTTTCTTTGCCTCCCTTCTTTAAAATTTAATATCTATGTTTACGTATGTATAACAATTTTTTTGAGTGTATACTGAGTCCGTAAGGGCTACCCTCAATGGGGGGCAGTTTAATATTATTATTATTATTATTATTATTATCATTATTATTATTATTATTATTATTATTATTAAAAAACTCCTAACATTTAAATTCAAATTAAAAATAAAAGAAATATGTAGAATACGCTATTTAAATTACTGTAATAATTTTTACTTACATAATAATGTCTCAGCTGCTAATTGGACAAAGTGTATCTGCAACTACAACTGCATCTTCCGTGTTTTTCAAGAATTTGTGCGATGTTCTTGCTTCAGCTAATAGGCTATTCCTTTATGGAAATTATAGAACAGTAAATTCAAGGACTTTCTGGAGAGGCATACAGGTCGTTCCATCCCTGACGAATCCACTTTGGAAAATAACTATTTATCTGTATGCTACGATAACACTCTGATAAGAATCAGGGATCAAGTTCAAGGGAAGAAGATTTTTCTTTCCATCGATGAGACACCCGACGTGAAGACCCGGTGCGAAGCTGATGTCATCGTGGGGACGTCAGAAGTAGAGGGGCCAGATAAAATATATCTGCTATTTTATTCTTGTTTTCTACTTTTCTAACATTGTGAAAAATTAAGTATGTATGCCTCCTAATTCAATAATCTTTATTCTATAACTTTTGTACAATAATTTAATACTTACTTTAATACTTACTGGCTTTTAAGGTACCCGGAGGTTCTTTGCCGCCCTCACATAAGTCCGCCATTGGTCCCTATCCTGAACAAGATTAATCCAGTCTCTATCATCATATCCCACCTCTCTCAAATCCATTTTAATATTATCTTCCCATCTACGTCTCGGCCTCCCCAAAGGTCTTTTTCCCTCCGGCCTCTCAACTAACACTCTATATTATAGATTTATTAATTTGTCATACAGAATAATATCTGTAATATTGACAATTAATATTTCAGGAGAAAAATTCGCTCCGGCGCCGGGGATCGAATCCCGGCCACACAAGTCACTCAGCTGAGTGCGCTCCTAATATAATGGCGGTTGACATTGGACATATACGTCAACATATATGCCTAACTTGGAGTCAGACCACAAAGGGAAACATTGAAGGAGGAAGGTTTGATCCGGTGCTGTGGATTGAATTCGGCGTAGCTCAGTGGTCAGAGCGCTTGGTACGTAGACCAAGGACCCGGGTTCCATCCCCGGCGCCGGAACGAATTTTTCTCCTCAAATATTAATTAACACTCTATATGCATATCTGGATTCGCCCATACGTGCTACATGCCCTGCCCATCTCAAACGTCTGGATTTAATGTTCCTAATTATGTCAGGTGAAGAATACAATGCGTGCAGTTCTGTATTGTGTAACTTTCTCCATTCTCCTGTAACTTCATCCCGCTTAGCCCCAAATATTTTCCTAAGCACCTTATTCTCAAACACCCTTAACCTCTGTTCCTCTCTCAAAGTGACAGTCCAAGTTTCACAACCATACAGAACAACCGGTAATATAACTGTTTTATAAATTCTAACTTTCAGATTTTTTGACAGCAGACTGGATGATAAAAGCTTCTCAACCGAATAATAACAGGCATTTCCCATATTTATTCTGTGTTTAATTTCCTCCCGACTGTCATTTATATTTGTTACTGTAGCTCCAAGATACTTCAACTTATCCACCTCTTCAAAAGATAAATTTCCAATTTTTATATTTCCAGTTCGTACAATATGCTCGTCTTTTCGGGATTTACTTCCACACCTATCTCTTTACTTGCTTCCAGTAAAATTCCCGTGTTTTCCCTAATCGTTTGTACAATAATTTAATATAAACAATTATTAATAAAATAAAAAGGCCATTTTTTTGTAATTATCAGACCATTTTCATTAAATTTTAGAATCATTTATAGATCATTTTTTCAAGAATTTTTAGGTCACCAAAATTCGAGCCCTGCTAATGATCAACGACTGCCTATTCTTTCCGTAATTGTTTTTAGTATTGTATTAAATTAATAAAAACTTAATATTTCGCTAACAAATTGTAAGTTCCCTTACTGCGGATGCTTTCTTTGTGACCGAATACCAACTTAGTGAAGCTATCATTATTATTAACGCATGAAGAATCGATCTTGCATTAACAGGTCGGAAATCGAATAAGATGTATCGCTGTTTGGCGTGACATGCCGGTTGCTAGGCAATGTTGTTTATACCTCTTGCTGAGCGAGCAACTAACCCAGTAATAGATACGGTTGGAATTATTCAAGAACCGTCCAATACCGATACAGAAATAAATAATTTCAACCTTCAATCCATTCCGAATGCACAATTAACTTTATTTCTCATTGTCAGTCGTATGCCGATGGTTTCCGATCAAATGACGGGTTTCGATCATCGGCAGGTCCTGTAAATTTCTCATAGAAAATTGCATTATTCGGATCTAAAATCAAATACCTTACTATAATAATACCGGACAGCTGTATACTAGTAGCATTGTCGTGAGTGCGAAATATCGCGGACCTGACATCTAGATTAGATTAGATTTAGATTAGATTAGATTAGATTTAGATTAGATTAGATTTATTTATTTAACCTGGTAGAGATAAGGCCGTCAGGCCTTCTCTGCCCCTCTACCAGGGGATTACAACTATAACATGAACAATAAGATTACAATTAATATTAAATTTACAATTACAATTACAATAAAAATTAAAGTACGGCAAGAATACCTGATTAATGAAAGCTAGACATTTTATCATAGAAGTTAAGAACAAAGAATATTTTTGTATTTACTAAATTACAAATTAAACCTACAATAACAAAATTCTATAGTGATGAAATTACCGGATATTGAGATATTTTGTGGTAGATTAAAAGAACTATTTACAAGAAACCATGTCTGAACGAGTCTCAATTACTGACCAAGTGCCTAGTAAGTTTGCGTTTGAATTGAATTTTATTTCGACAGTCCCTGATGCTAGCAGGTAACGAATTCCAGAGTCTTGGCAGGGCTATTGTGAAAGAGGATGAGTATGAGGAGGTGCGATGGGATGGTATTGTTAGTATTGTTTCATGGCGAGAGCGTGTGTTCAGATTGTGGTGGGAAGAAAGGTAAGTGAAGCGAGACGACAGGTACGAAGGAATAGAAGAGTTCAAGATTTCGAAGAGAAAGAGAAGTGAATGTAAATTTCTTTTCTTATCTAGTTTAAGCCAACCTATTGCTTCCAGGGATGGGGTAATATGATCATATTTACGAACATTGCTTACAAAACGTACACACAAATTATGAGCACGTTGAAGTTTCATTTTGTTGTCGCTGGAAAGGTCAGTCAGTAAAATGTCAGCATAATCAAAATAGGGAAATACAAGGGTCTGCACAAGGGACTTTTTTAAGCAAGAGGGAAGATGAACATTTATCCTTTTTAGCACATGAATAATAGAATATACTTTTCTGCAGGTTTCTGTGATTTGCATATCCCAGTTGAGATTATTATCCATGTGAATGCCAAGATTTTTTACCGAAGAACTGAAAGGGATATGCACTGTACTTACTTTAACGGGGGAAATGTCGAGGTGCTTTACAGCGTCGGTTTGCCGTTTGTGTCCTAATATGATTGCTTGTGTCTTTCCAGGATTGATATTAAGATGGAATTTCTTTGTCCATGTCACAATCGAGTCAATGTCTTCGTTCAATTTATCTATAGCGTCATTTATTCGATCTAAGCGGGAAGAGATGTAGCATTGAAGGTCGTCAGCATACAAGTGATAGTTACAATGCCTTACATGAGATGTAATATCACTGATATATATTGTGAACAACAATGGTCCGAGTACCGAACCCTAGCGGAGCGGGATGGAATTACGTCCACATATACAAATATTAACATAGCGGGATTCGGACTATTGTTTAAAACGTGAGTTACTAATGTGGAATTACTATATATGAAACATTTAAGAAATGTTGAATAGTATTTAATGTAAAATTATTACCTTATATCAGAGCTGCATATTATGAGAATATTGCATACTTCATATTACTTTCCGTAATTATTAATTGTTACATATTTTTTTCTTTGTTTTAGTGAGACAAAATCAGTTGTGACATTAGGAATGAATTTACAATAATGCTTTATATAACCATTGTTGACAACTGCAAAGATAAAAATGGTAGTATTCTGATGCTTGTGATAATTATTAGTAAAGGCATGTAGACAACAATAATTTGCTAACACCTTAAAATTTCCAATATATTTTAACTTCTATTCATTTATTAGGAATAAATAAAAAACTAATTTTTATTGTTCTATCAACACAGAGACAAAGGCATTAGGCCTAATAACCAGGGAAAGGATTTATATGTAAATACATATTTACTTATAAAGCTAATATAATTTATATTTTGCATTATCTTTATGTTTCACAATGTGTAGGGTTGAAAAATCCTACTTTTATTTTCCATATTTTTCCATATTTTAGAGTTTAGTACATATTTTCGTTAATTTCCATATATTTTCCATATTTCATATAAAACAGTCCATATTATATTAGGTTTAACAATAAAACAAAACAAAATTCCATTAACTTTTAAAAATACATTTCAACAATAGAGATTTAAACACATGTTCAGTAATCCCTTTAACATCAGAGTTATTTGAAAATTAGCAGTCCTATCAACAATGGGAAAGTAAGTTACAAAACTGTATTAATTTAATTTAAAATTTTTAACAGACTTCAGTTGTGCAGCTCAACAGTTAAATGCCAGTCAGAGTACACATAGGTTCAGTTTTGTAAATCATACTATAAAGACGGTAAATATGCCAAAAGTACGTCATTCAGTCAATTTAAAATCAAAACTAACAAGTTACATTTCAGAATTTAAAGAAGATGGTTTATCAACTGACAATAAAATATTATTTTGTAATTTGTGTCAGTGTGCAGTATCATCTACACAAAAGTTCCTGGTGCAACAACACATTACAACTAGTAAACATCAGGCCAACAAACAACTAAATTCCAAGCAGAGACAATTGTTTTTAACACAACCAACAACATCGAATGTAAGATCTGAGTTTAACATCGACCTGTGCCGTTCTCTCATCTCTGCTGATATTCCTCTCTACAAACTAAAGAATAAGGTCTTCAGGGAATTCCTTGAAAAATATACTCAACATACAATCCCGGATGAGTCAACACTTAGGAAGACGTATGCTCCATCCATCTACGATGAGACAATACAGAAGATAAGAGATGAAATTAAAGATAGTTCAATTTGGGTTTCCATTGATGAGACTCCCGACAAAGAAGGTAGACTTGTTGGTAATGTAGTTATCGGTTTGTTAAGTGAACAATATTCTGAACGAATTCTTTTACATTGTGATGTTCTAGAAAAGTGCAATAACAAAACTATAGTTAAACTGTTCAACGAAGCTATGGGTATCCTGTGGCCAAAGGGTATTATGTACGATAATGTGTTATTCTTTATTAGCGATGCTGCCCCTTATATGGTCAAAGCTGGACAAGCATTATCTGTTGTATATCCTAAATTGACTCATTTTACTTGTGTGGCGCATGCATTTCATCGTGTGGCAGAAGTGGTCAGAGACAATTTCCCTAAAGTAGATTTGTTGATTTCATCAGTGAAAAAAGTATTTCTCAAAGCTCCCAGTAGAGTTAACGTGTTGAAAGAAATGTACCCTGAAATTCCATTGCCACCAAAGCCAATTTTAACTACATGGGGTACATGGCTAGAAGCAGTTGAATATTATGCCGAACATATAGACTCTATTAACAATGTTCTCCTTGCATTGGACTCTGAAGATGCAGTCTCAATTGATACTGCGAAAACAGTTACCTGTGACATAAGTGTGAAGAATGACTTAGCTCACATTCAGCATACATTTTCATGCATCATAAAAACGCTCAAAAGTCTCCAAAATAGGCACCTTTCACTATCTGAAAGTTTTGAAATTATAAATAGTACTGTGGAACAACTGAATCGTGGTAGAGGTAAAGTTGCAGATGCAGTAAGAGCTAAGGTGGACACTGTACTTTCAAAAAACCCTGGATATGAAGAACTACAAAAGGTTGTTGCTGTGATGAGTGGTGAATCAACAGTGAAGATTAACTTGGACTTATCCCCAGCAGACATTGTGAAATTGAATTATGTACCAGTTACTTCTTGTGACGTCGAACGCTCTTTTAGTCAGTATAAATCTATCCTCAGAGACAATAGAAGAAGATTCACTTTTCAGCACTTGAAAGAAATGTTTGTAACCTATTGTTATGGTAACAGACAATAAAAATTGTGTTTTGTTGAAACTACATTGGAAGATAAGGTACGTCCATTATATTTTTTGTTTAGTTTGATTAAAATGTACCAATATTTAACGTACATAGTCATTTTTTTATAATTTTAAGTCCATATTTAATTCCATATTTTGGTAAAAATCCATATTTAATTCCATATTTTGGTAAAAATAACTACATATATATTTACATATTTCATATATTTTTAGTCCATATAAATCCTTTCCCTGCTAATAACGAATTTTGTTGACTCACATTTTATGATCCCTCGGAAATCGAAAGTACGATTTGGAGCAATTTGTAATGCTGCAATTGTCACAATTATAAACAGCACACATACACCCTGACATTTTAACACAACACTAATTAATAAAACTATTAACTAGCCCAGCAACAATATACATTGCAGTTGATTACAGCTTGTTTCGCGAGTATCTCCACACCGGCAGGTAGGTAGCAGCACCAGCGTCGTTCGCACGCAAAACTGCTAGCTGTCCGGTATTATTATAGTAAGGTATTTGCTAAAAGCTCAGGATTTGAGAATGAAGTCTTTACCGGTACTTATTTTTCTCCTCAAAATTATAAGCAATATCTGAATTTAGCTTCAAAACTAAATTTGTTCTAAAATGTCCTGCAACTGCACTTTCTCCTTCTGTATAAAAACACACAAAGAATGAAGTTCGATTAGCATACCAGTTTTTTGGAGGCGACAATCACATCAGTATTGAGGAGAAATGTAGCGATAGGCCTAACTGCTACTAAGTCGTAGGGTTTATACACAAAACTGGAGCTGGCACGGTGGTTTACTGGCTAGGTACTGAACTTGTAATCCTGTTCGATCCCAAGCATACCTCCGATTTATGCAAGCCCGTGGTTCAGGTAACACAGATGTTTTCCTCGAGAACTTCGGTTTTCGTGTAGCATCCCAAGAAATCTCCATCATCATCATCATCATCGCATCTCATCTTATCGCGTATGTAGCGTAGATCAGCCTCCTATGGCGCACCCTGGGTAACGACGCTGTCGGTAAAGTGGTCTACATAACTGGTTTCATATAAGTGAATGACAGTCAAATAATTGCCAACTTACATTGCGCCTCTAATTTAGTACAATGTGTTTGAGTCTAAAAAGAAACAAAAAAAAAAAGCAGCAAAACAGTATAACGTGGTCTGTTGTGACGAGAATCCAAGGTTCCGCATAGCGGTAAGGCATCATGTCACAAAACGTTCACGCTGAGTATTTCTGACAAAGTAGACATTATTCAACGCCTTGAAAACGGCGCAGATATTAAGGATATTGCTGGAGACTTTAAGGTAACATTTATTTCTTTATTCCTTTATTTCTTTCTTTCTTTCTTGTTCATTTAATCCTCTATTTATTATTGTATTTTATAGATATATTCTAGGAAATACAATTAATTTGTATCAACGTATTATCAGATTCACTTTTTTTAATGAATTAACAGAGCTTAAATACCCATTCCCATATGATCGATTTTTTCCTCTCCATAATATTATTTCTGGATTTTCATGCTGTGCCTAATATGATGCTTGCCGATTGCAGGGAATTTTCTCCGCGTGTTACATCCAGGTAGACAATAGTTTTCTCCTATAGTATATCGATGGTGCAGTGTACTGGATTAGGCACATTGCCCTCCAATATTTTATACAATTTTTTACAATGTGATTGGGAGAAATCTGAGAAGAATATCCCTGTTTACGTCCTATCATTGTTAATTATTAGTTCTTAACTTGTATTAATATAATGCTTTCGATAGCAAATTTATGCCGTTCTAAAAGAGAGAAACATGTTTTATCATTTAATAGTTCCATGAAAACATTAGTAAAACATATTTAAGGAACAGAATTCATTAATTCTTCTGTAAGATTTCGTAAGGAAGCACAAGGGCTATAAGTCATGGCTCGAATACAACTTACCCAGCGTCTGCCCGAGCTCGTGGATGTGTATTATTGACTGCACCTCTTCGTCTGGCGGAAGAAAAACTCCATTTGGCCACATCGCCTCGGGATTTCCATGGTTACCAGAGTATAATTCTGTACAAGAATAATTCCAAACAGTAATCATTGTTCAAATACGTTTGGCTAGAAGTCATTACAATTTTCTCTTGAAAAGGTCACAAGGTCACATAATTATTTTCACGGGAGGTAATATAAACTAAAACAATAAAGAAACGTTTAGTGAACATAGGCCTATGTCCTAAAATAAATTACGACGTCACAAAAAATATGCAATCTAAAATCAGTAGCTATTCCGAAAGCTACACATTTTTATTGCTTACTTTCTGGTTACTATACGCTTACCAATATGTAATTTATATTGTATACATCTTTTATTGTTATTATCAATCCCAAGATTATTTTAAGAACGATTAATATTATTCATGTTTGTTTTCTATGTTTTTTAAAATAATGTTTATGTGTTATGTTAATTTTCATTTGTTTTTGTAAACAATGTTCACAAAAGAACCAACACAAACAATTATTTTCGTACACAATCCACGTTACATTACCATTGGTTTGAAGTAATTTATTAAACAATGCAGGCTACAATGGAAACATGCTAAATTAATTATTAATGCACAAAAACGGATGCTCTCTAGACCAAATGATCGTATTTTAATTATTTGCATACAATAATAATTAAAAAACATATTAAAGGAATTAGTCTTGTACAAAATATATGCTCCATGGGCCAAAATGATAGCATTTTAATTATTGAAATACAATAATTGTATTTAATTATTTAATTGTATTCCAATTATTGGAATTAAGAAGTATGTTAAACGAATTATCTTTGCATCAAAAACGGATGCGTCCTGGACCAAATGATCGTATTTTAATTAATTACATCGATACTATAGCAATTTATAAACATGTTAAACGAATTATCCTTGCACCAAGATGGCCTATTGTGCACCCCGCATTATGGGATGAATGAGGATGAGGTGTACTAGCCCACCGGCCGCATGAGACCCTCACCCGCTCACTCTAAGGTCCCTCTACACCTCCCCGCCTTAAGTTCATACCGCCAAGGTGACCAAGCAGCAGAGGATCCATTCTGACAGCCCTTCTAAGGTGTCGAAGCGCCTAATGACTGAATCCTGGCAGAGATATTGTGGAAGACTTGGAACCCAGAGAAGGTTTCGGAGAGGACGCCCCTCTGCAAGCGGACGAAGACATGCGTCATGATCTGAATATGTCTATGGACTGCTGAAGATGAATGATATGTAATCTAAATTCTTTTTCTACAGGGAAAAGGAAGGAAAATGGACAGTGGCAATGAAAATTACAACTCGGTATTTGCCAAAGTAACTGTGAAAATCACAGTCACGTTGGTTGGTCCTGGGACTTGAACCGCGAACCTTCCGAATGCGAGTCCCGTGCGGAACACATGAGCCACCTCGCTCAGTTAATCCATGCTATGGCCATATCTTCATAAACATTTTTAAGCACCTGTGAATGTTTGTAATGGTCTTCTTATCCGTAAAAATAAATTTTTCTATCACAGTTCTCTGTTTTGAAAGTCTGATACTTCGTGCGCAGTCGCCATTTTGAACACTAACTGCATCACTGCCATCTAACGGTCCAATGAAAAGCGATCGCAAAAAACAAATGTAGTGCATTACTTACTTATTGAACCATTTTATATTTAATTACTTCATAATTTCATCTAGTATTTTTTTTAATTCACTGTTAATTCTTCAGCATCTCTTAGTGTTTTCCGGTTGTGCTCACTGACGGCGTTACTTATCAACAATGTTACGTTGAAACATGTGTTCAGGTTTCTGCCCAGCGACAGTCCTGATATAGGCTATTGTATTTTATATTTTGAAGATTGGTTAATTAATAACCAGGCACACTCACAATCACACTCACATTCATACAAATTTCCAGACTCTAGACACTCAGGGAACTTTTCTTCTTCAAGGAAAATTCACTGAGAGCTGAGCCCAGGAATCGAACCCGGCATCTGGAAGACAGCACGCTGGCCAACAGATAACTGAGATACTCATTGTTAATTGTTTTTATTTATAAGAGTAGGCCATGACTAATCGAGTGTCTATACTGGGTGTTCATTTCAAAGTGTGTCATGACGTCACTGTTGTTGGGTTACCGATTTGAAGCGAGTTTCAGTTTATATGTTAGAGAAGTTGCCTATTATTTAAGGCGTTCTTCAATCTGAACTTGAGAACGTGTACGGTATAACTTGAACGTCGTAGCAACAGATGGCGGTCTGTACGGTCTGTGTGCTACCATAACCTCTTTCGAACTGTGTTTTGCGCCGGCAAGTCGTACGCAGGGTATTTGTTATCATCGGTTGCGTACGGTAACATTCCACAACACAAATCAAATGCTCCGTGTCCATGTTGACCGTCGAAGTTAATGTCAACAAATACGTAAGTAATCGTCTTAACCCTCTCCCCATATCCCGACAGCACGTATTTCCAAACAGTTCACATTCCTGCCACTACCGGCGTTACCGTACGTATCGGCACGTACTCTTCAGAATGAACGCCGTACTTGCTAGCCAACTTCTCTGCCTCTTAGATTATACACCTGAGCTGCGGAAGTGTAGGAAGATTGAATTCTCTAGGCTCATCAGCTAGCCACATGACGGCATACAGCGAGCCAAGACACATTTTGAACTGAACACCCAGTATAAGATCTCACGCTCAAAGGAGTGGAGACCCACAAGCTACAAGTAATGCCAAAGATGTTGCTTCACTAGTTTGCCAGTATGGAGTGTTGTGTAAATCTACTATATGGAACTGTTATCCCGAACCTTTAGAGCAGCGTTTCTCAAACTATGGTCCGCGGACCACCTGTGGTCCTTGAGGTCTGCCCTTGTGGTCCTTCAAAAAAGACAGAAGAAAAAATAAAATTCAAACGAATTGCGTATTACATTATAGCTGAAAATCTCAGAGATTGGAAATTACACATGGCAACCGCTTTCACTTTTTCTCCCAGTACTGACATTTTATGAAATTTATTACCTTACACTTCTATCGACTTCTCACTCTACTCTCAGCAACAAAAGAGGGATTTAAAGCACTATGAACGTGGTGTTTCTCGCCATCTTTTCCCTGCACTTCTGGTGCTGCACCTGTAACCCAGCCAGGGACCACCCAAATTCATTACAGAGGACCAAAGTACCGAACCTTTTCATGTATTTATGACTTTAAATCTTTCTTATGTGGTACACGCTAGTAGTTGTCCATGTCTCTGTTAAATAGTGCCCATTATACATAATGAAAAACTGGCTTCGATCCGGATCTTTGAAAACAAAGGAACGTGATGATATGCTTCATTTAGGCACTGCTAATAGTTCAGAAGCTGTGTGTGAAAATATTAATGTCAATGATTCTAGTGTCATTAAAGAAATATCTAGTCATTCAGATATAGGTCTAGAACAACTGTGTAAGAATCGACAGGCTCATTCATCTCACTAATGTGAGTACCAATATTTATTTTATTATTATTTTTTTAGTTAATAAGTTAAAGGTAATCCAAATTCTAATAGCCTTCAATTATTAAAAAAAAACGAAAATAAATTTTCTTCTAGTAACATTAACTTAAATAGCTAATACTAATATATAATTAATTGAATTAAATTAATTTTAATTAATTGATTCTAATCTATACTAATAATAAATCTGTAGCCGAAATTTTTCTGGTAATTTTCGATTTTCCAAAAATAATTGGTCCTAACATATACAATTTAACCACCCTGAAACCGAAAATCGCTTTTTTGAAATTTTTGTTTGTATGTCTGTCTGTCTGTCTGTATGTTTGTTACCTTTTCACGCGATAATGGCTGAACGGATTTCGATGAAAATTGGACTATAAATTAAGTTCGTTGTAACTTAGATTTTAGGCTATATGGCATTCAAAATACGTACATTATTTAAAAAGGGGGTTATAAGGGGGCCTGAATTAAATAAATCGAAATATCTCGCTTATTATTGATTTTTGTGAAAAATGTTACATAACAAAAGTTTTTTAAAAATAATTTGCGATAAGTTTTATTCCTTGAAAAATTTTGATAGGACTGATATTTAATGAGATAAATGAGTTTTAAAATTAAAATAACTGCCATCTAAGGCCGTGTAATGAATTAAAAAACAAATGACTTCGTCTATAAGGGGCCTTGGACAGCAACAATCGAAAGCTATAAAAGATAGCCTACAGATAATGTTTCTGTGTTTGTATGAAGTAATATCAGAAGCTAAATTAACCGATTTGTATAATTAATTATTAATTCACCATTGGAAAGTGTAGTTTCTCTAGATGGACATAATGCTATAATGTTATCACAGTAACTTCTGAGTGAATCGAGGACAGGTAAGATTAAAATAGCTTCTTATGCACAGAAAACTTGATAGGCTCTTCTGTACATTCGTTTCCTGTATTTCCTAAAATAATTTTTATGACCAAATGAGTGGTCTCTGGATCAAAATGATCGCATTTTAATTATGAAAATACAATTTAAATTAAGTAACATAATAAATGATTTATCCTTATCAAACACGAATGTTCCCTGGATCAAATGTCCTATTTTAATTATGTAATTACTTTATATTTATTTCTAACTGGTGCAGCGGAGCGCACGGGTACGGCTAGTTTAAAATATAATTATACTGGTATTAAAATATGCTACAAAAATTATAAATTTACTTTCGAAGGAACAAGAGTAAGGTGGTCCGCGGAACTGTTCTGACTTAAAAAAGTGGTCTCCACTTCAAAAAAGTTTGAGAAACGCTGCTTTAGAGAAATAGCCTACAGAACTACAGCATCCCTACCATCAACAGTGATGTTTATAATAAAATAACAGTCGATGCTTCCAGTTTTGTCTGTAGTCACTAATTCTTAAACAGAAACAAAACATGTCCCAAAGATCTCTTTCGGGACAACAAGACACATTACCGAAAAAAGAGACGTTTCCGTATTTTACAATGATTGAGACATACTGACCTGTTAGAAATCCTTGGTAATGCGGCGAAATCGCCAACAGCGACGACTGAGGGGCGGGTACCGGAAGGGCCGAACTCCCTACCACAAGGAGCACCGCAAGAACTCCCAGCCGCTGTGAGCAGAGAGACAGTACAGGGAAATGCGACACAGAACTTGGTGCAATAGCTAGGGTTGGAAATGTGTTGCTGTGTGGTAAGGTGTTGAGGATAATAATGTATGAGGGTGAATAACGGGTTCAAGTTAGGGACAAGAATGTAATTTGAGAACTGGACAGTATAGTATAGAAATCTGTAAATAGTGATGGTGAGTCCCTGAATACAGAAATGTGAAGGGCCATCACCACTTGTAGGTTTGCTTAAGACAATATATTATATCATATCGTACCGTACCGTATCATATCATATCATATCATATCATATCATATCATATCATATCATATCATATCATATCATATCATATCATATCATATCATATCATATCATATCATATCATCAAGTAACACAACAAATATTTGTTATGCCGGATCAACTATTGAAGTTGAAATTCTTACTCCAGGAATCCGTAATGCAAACAAGATTGATACTACTTACTTACTTACTGGCTTTTAAGGACCCCGGAGGTTCATTGCCTCCCTCACACAAGCCCGCCATCGGTCCCTATCCTGAGCAAGATTAATCCATTCTCTATCATCATATCCCACCTCCCTCAAACCCATTTTAATATTATCCTCCCATCTACGTCTCGGCGGCCTCCCTAAAGGTCTTTTTCCCTCCGGTCTCCCAACTAACACTCTACATGCATTTCTGGATTCGCCCAAACGTGCTACATGCCCTGCCCATCTCAAACGTCTGGATTTAATGTTCCTAACTATGTCAGGTGAAGAATACAATGCGTGCAGTTCTGTGTTGTGTAACTTTCACCATTCTCTTGTAACTTCATCCCTCTTAGCCCCAAATATTTTCCTAAGCACCTTATTCTCAAACACCCGTAGTCTCTGTTCCTCTTTCAAAGTAAGAGTCCAAGTCCAAGTTTCACAACCATACAGAAGAACCGGTAATATAACTGTTTTATAAATTCTAACTTTCAGATTTTTCGACAGCAGACTGGATGATAAAAGTTTCTCAACCGAATAATAACAGGCATTTCCCATATTTATTCTGTGTTTAATTTCCTCCCGAGTATCATTTATATTTGTTACTGTTGCACCCAGATATTTGAACTTCTCCAACTCTTCAAAAGATAAATTTCCAATTTTTATATTTCCATTTCGTACAATATTCTGGTCACGAGACATAATCATATACTTTGTCTTTTCGGGATTTACTTCCAAATCTATATCTTAGTTGCTTCCAGCAAAATTCCCGTGTTTTCCCTAATCGTTTGTAGATTTTCTCCTAACATATTGACGTCATCCGCATAGACAAGCAGCTGATGTAACCCGTTCAATTCCAAACTCTCTCTGTTATCCTGAACTTCCCTAATGGCATACTCTAGAGCAAAGTTAAAAAGTAAAGGTGATAGTGCATCTCCTTGCTTTAGTCCACAGTGAATTGATTGATACAACTATGGAACTTAAATTTGTAAATCATGTTAATGAAAAAAAGTGTGTTGACATAAAGAAGTTATTTAAAGTACTCTGACATATCTTCAGAAGAAGCTAGAATAATTTATGGAGACCAGTGAACAATATTATTGTTCTTGTATGTCTTAATAAGTTAAGTGTCATTGTGTGTTGCAGTGAACAATATATAATACTATTGTTCTCGTATGTCTTATTAAATGAGTTCCAGTGAACAATACTATTGTTCTTGTATGTCTTCATTGAGTATTATTGAAAAAATTGGGTGGTAAAAAAGAACAGATGCATTTATAATTATGAAAATTCCTTTCCTGCATAGTAAGATCTAAATTTAAAAGGATAACAGAATTTTGATTAGTAGTATTAGTAAAAACATTTTGAAAGTGATGGAAAAGTTCTGTAGATGTTGACTTTTGTGAAAATTTGTTATTTTCAGGGTCTATTTAAGGATGGTACTTACTTATAAAATAATATGTATAATTTAAGGATGGTACTTACTTATAAAATAATATGTATAATATCATAATCTATTTCTATTATTCTCTTTTCAGTAAATATATAATACTGTAAAAATACTGTGTTTGAATTGAGAGTTAATTAAAAAAATATGTCTACTGAAAAATTTGATTTCTGTAGATGTCAAGTTTTGTAAAAACGCCCCTCATATCATAATGGTGTCCAGTTAATCATAAAATTAATTTTCTGAAACATGTATTTGAGGAGCTTGGTATCAAAGTTGGACAACTCCACTTTTGCTTTTTTTACAGGAGAGGCGAAAAACTAGATTCTTGGAAACCAATGTCACCGTTATACGTACATTTTTTTTAAACATTCTCATGGGTTACAGAAATATTTTATCAGTCTCAAAATGTAATTGTAATTAATATTCTGATCTAAATTTAAGTTTAAAAAGTGGAGTTGTCCATCTCTGAAACTAAGTCACGGAGTTGTCTGTTTTTGAAACCAAACGAAGCCATATTTATCTACTTTTGAATTTAAGTCTCTTCTAACTCGGTTTCAAAACAAATTTACGTAAAACAGTACTTATTCATCCACAAACCGATTATATAAACAATCAGCCATGTTGGATTCGCAATGCATGATGGGAGAAGTTGGTACGAGTGTGGGCTTCTCATTGGCTACTGAAGGAATTGTCCTAATTTGAAACCAAGCCACAGTGGAGTTGTCTACATTTTGATTCTAAAGCGCACAATTAAGTGCTATTTTCGCACTGCTCTGTCCGTTTTTGAACCTAAACAGTTCCAGAATCGCATTCAGCACAGAAAATTCTATGAGAAACAATCAATATCTCGAAATCGCAAAAAAATTGAGTTGTTTAACTTTGATCCTATGCTCCTCATTTATTTTTTTATAGCCTACACAATTTACTTATATATCTAAGAACAATTTTAATAGAAAATATGCTAGCTTTAGAAGCAAAATTGACATATTTGTAAAATTACTCCATTATTGGTAAACAAAACGTTTGTAAAGTTTAGAGACAAAATATAATCATTTGTAAAGATCTGACTTTCTTTATAAAGTTCAACTTTACTAACTCAGATTATGAAACAGAAGTTTAATTATTTACAATTTACAAGAATTCCAAACATTGTGAAACAAATCCCTGGAGATATGATCAGCATAAAGCAAGGTCAACACTTAACACTTTCTCTCTTATACCGAATTTTGCACACCTCTACTCCCTCTTACTTATCTGTCCGATTCCACAGTCTTTCTCGGTATCATAACTTAAATACTCGGTCACAATATGATAACACGCTAGAAATACCACTGCACACATCATCTCTTTATTCTTCATCTTTCACTGTTGCTACTTCTCGTCACTGGAATTCTCTGCCGCCTGAAGTCAAGGGCTGCCGAACTTTAATTTCCTTCAAATGTAAATTAGAAAAATATCTTATGATGAGTTGCCAGATCTAACGCGTTGCAAATATTTAATGGAATGTGTTCCACTGTATTTATTTTTATTATCTAAATCGTGTTTATTTATCACTTAACACCAATATGTATCCCACTGTGTTGTTGTTTTTTTATTATTAATCTATTTTTATGTACATTTTATTCAATTGTCGGTTTCTGGTTTAATTATGTAAATCCTACTCAATTGTAATCTAATACTAATATGTATACTAATGTGTACATTTTTTTATTGAATTATCGACTTCTGTTTTTATGTGATTCGTATTTGATTCTAAAAAAATTAATATGTATTCCACTATGTTTATTTTTTATTTTATGAGGTAAATTTTATGTAACTACCTCTTTTGATCTCATTATGTACCTAAATTGTATCAGTATGTAATTACTTAATTCCGATCCAGTTTTATGTTCAACTGTGTAAGCAAGTTTTAATTCTGGTTGAGTGTAAGAGAAGGCCTTACGGCCTTAACTCTGCCAGGATAAATAAAGCCATTATTATTATTATTATTATTATTATTATTATTATTATTATTATTATTATTATTAAAACACAGTAGGATGGACACAAGAAAAAGGATACACATAGCACTCTTTTTTTACATATCGACAATCGAACCTACGACCACCAGAACTGCAGTCCTACTGAGCCACAACTTGGGATATAGTCTTCAGCTACTAACAATAAAATAATGTATATTCAGAGGATATGCCTCTCTCTCTCTGTACAAATAATCAACAGAGGAAAAATCCAGTACAACCTGTGCTGTAGACTGTAGAGGAAGTCCTTCATGATTTTAGTGCGAATTCCGATACAGTTTTATTTTCTAACAAAATGAATTATTACGCCGTCTTCGAAAGCTAAATCCTTCGCAGCTAAACAAGACAGACTTCCCACCTACACCTTATCCTTGGCCTAAGAGCAATTTCCGAAGAACTGGAGCAGTGACTGTGTTCCCCGGTGCAGTGTCTTTGAGACAGCTGAAATTTGCAGGTGTAATTGACGGGGAGTGTACTGAGAACAGCGGACAGCCATAAATTATCACGTTCGTTCGCATTTCGTCATCACCACGTGCAGCTAGTTTCCTGCAGCATACCAGCCGCAGAAAAAATTCTGCACTCGAAGATATCGCCAAACAGTTTGTGACACTGCATTTCACTCCCAGCTAGGTCTAGTGAACCACTTCACACGTATCCCTGACGAATTGATAATTGTGGCACCTGCAGTCGACCATCAGATCCTGGGACATAACAATTATATTCATCTACCACAGTGTTTCTCAGACTATGGTCCGCGGACAGTGGGACGAATTGCGATTCTAGCCGGAACAAAATCAATTTTCACATGTTGTCATTTTTATGCGTGTCCTATCTCAAGTTGTTGCTAATGAATCACAGAATGCTTATCTATGAGAGAGAAGCTTCGACACTAAACATACGGACGTCAAACAATGATGATGACGAGGATTCCCCTCCGTAACCAGTTTTATTGCTCAGCCACGCTGAAATAGTGTAAGAAGCAAGCTTGTTTTCTGTGATCTGGGAGTGAAACGTTTTGTGATTCTGAAATGGAAAATGAAGAACAAGGTTGGTAGATAATTATTATATAAATTTTATGTTCATAATAACTTTGAATTTTTAGAAACGGCATATTAACTTAAGGGCGGCAAATGCGATTGTTTAAAACTATTTATCAAAGTAAACGTTGACTTATAATAGCAGAGTCACACAGAGTCACATTTATTTTTATGTCAGAATGTAGGTTTAAGTGTGCACTTTAAGACTAACCTAGTTTCATTTGCTCCTACTGACCGCTCTGCATGTGGTTAATTTTTTTCAGACTCGGAACCGCTACCGGTGATTTCGCGCTGTGATCTATTTCCAATACTTGCCAATAAAAGTGGCGACTTAGATGAACTATATAGATATGTTTTGAACAAATTATGTATTGAAACATGTGATTCTAATAGCGAGAAGTGCATTTGTAATATTTTGAAAAATATTCCAAGTAATTTTAACAGACGTTGGATGCAGTGCCACCGTAAAAAGGATTATTTTCTTAAAAAACATTGTTCTTGGCAGGTCAGAGGCAACAACAAGGATATTTTTGCAGCTGGAAAACAAGTGATTATTTCTAGATTTCGCTCTCAATTAGGGCTTCTCATTGACAAGCCGAAATCTGGTGGTCTTGGACATCAAATGATGGTGATACTGCACATCGGTTTTTGAAAACCCTCAAATTACAGCCAATATTACTGGTATTAGTAATACCTCATTCTCAGATTTTCTGTAATTTTATGCACTATTTCATGTGGATATTCAATATGTATTGGGCTTTTGATGATAAAGCCCATTTATACGTATGTACAATTATATCCATGGTACTACATGCCATCCAGCTTGCATAAAATACTGATAAATGGAGGAAAAATTGCAGAAACTGCGATACTTCCTATTGGGATGTTATTTGAAGATCCTCAAGAGACAAGACACAAAGATTTACGAAAGTACAGGTTAGATCACGCTAGGAAGCGAATTCGTGAGAGAAACTTATAAGATGTCCTACACATGTTGTTAGTATCTTCTGATCCCATCGTATCCCAGATTAATCGACATCCAAGTCCAAGAAAATCAAAACTATAAGCTGAGGTAATTAAACTGCCACAAGTACCAGCTGTGAGTGCCAACAACAGCACTGCTCAAGTGTAATCCCAAGATGAGGACGACAGTAGCGCTAGCGGGTCGACACTTCTGGAGATACAACAGACGCTTCAGATTTCTAAACATGAGTCATAGAATTTACTACATATATTACTTTTCTCTTCATAGTAGTGTGTAAAATAATTTCTGTTCACTTTAATGTTTTATTCGCAATAGTTGTATGCAATTCCTATTATTGTATGTTTTTTTAACAAATAGGCGTTATATATTAAAATAATAATTCTCATACAAATATTTCATTAAATGTCATAATAATTTACCTTCATCTTGCTATTTTCAACGATTCGAAAGGAATTTATCAATATTAGATTTTGTTCCGGCTAGAATCGCAATCCGTCCCACTGTGCACCTGTGGTCCTCGAGGTATGCCCTTGTGGTCCTTCAAAAAAGGTACAGGAAAAACTAAAATTCAAACGTATTTCGTATCACTCTATAGCTGAAACTCTCAATGACACATGGTAATCGCTCTTTCACTTTTTCTCCCAGTGCTGATATTTTATGAAATTTATTACCCTATCCCTCTGCTGACTTCCCACTCTACTCTCAACAACAAAAGAGGGATTTAAAGCACTATGACTGTGGTGTTTCTCGCCATCTTTTCCCTGCACATCTGGCGCCGCGCCTATAACCCAGCCAGGGACCACCCGAATTCATAACACATGTATTTATGACTTTCTTAACAGTTTTGCCGACACCCAGTCTGCACATTGAAATGGTCACGTACTGTACGTCGTACACAATAATACAACTCTGAGGTCACAATTTGAAACTTATTTTCCAAGTAAATATGACGAATTTTCATGGATTCGTGATCACTTTCATTGCGATATTGAAACTAACAAACTTTCATTGAGTGAAAGAGAACAGCTAATTGAAGTCTCGAATGAGACCTGACTTAAAATGAAATTCCAAGCGGAAGCTATGGTTAATTTCTGGACCTCATCACAAGTGAAAAGAGAATATAGTGAACTGTACAATGATGCTTTACAGATTATAATTCAGTTTGCTTCTACGTATCTGTGTGAGAAAGGGTTTTCATCACTAACTCTAATAAAAACAAAGTAGGCTACCGAAATCGACTCGATGTATGTGACGATCTCCAGCATACTCCAAATATAGAACTGTGCAAGAATCAGCAGACTCATCCATCGCATTAATGTGAGTACCAACATTTATTTATTTTATTTTATAAGTTAAAGATAATCCAAACTCTAATAACTAATTAATATATTAATTAATTCTACTTGAAAATATAAGTATGCTGGTATTAAAATATGCTACAAAAATGATTAAATATGCTTTCGAAGGGAACAAGAGTAAGGTGGTCCGCGGAACTGTTCTGACTTAAAAAAGTGGTCCCCACTTCGAAAAAGATTGAGAAACGTTGATCTATCACAAAATGGATGATAGCGAATGAAGACAATTTGACATTGCGAAAAAGGAAACGAGAGTGCTATCCCAATATTTTCCAAAAAAAATTCATAACTCAGGAGGCTCGGGTACAAATCCCGCTGTACCCGGAACTCATAACTTGTGTTAAGCAAGCCCGTGGTCCAGTCAACACAGTGGTTTTATTCGGGTACTCCAGTTTCCCCGTGACATCCCAATAATTCTTCTTCATCATCATCATCACTAAAAGCGCAACGTGGACCCACCGCATGCCTGTGCTATCTGACGAACCAAGTGGTCTGCGCTCTTCGCCACTAGCGACATCTCTGAGCCCTTTCGTAGGGTCTTAATAATATAACAAGTTAAGACCCTGCCATTTGACAAAAGAAATTGAACTCACTAGAGCAGTGATGTCAAAGCAAGCGCATTTTTCTGACCTTGACGTCGTGCGCGGGCAACAAGCGCTAAGTATGGAAAGAGGAAGGGTTGTGTATTTGAATAAGCAGCCTGTTGGATTAAGGAAACAGTGGTGCACAAACTTCAAACGGAAAGTGAAATTTTATGTCGTTATTTTTATATGGCTTCTTTCTGTTTGATATTATCTATATTGTCTGTGAAACAAAAGTACTAACACTGATTTATTAATATTGCACTTGTGTTTTAAATCTTAATAACATAATAGAGAGTTAAGAAGGAATATTCACACAAATTCCTTCATTCATAAAGGAAGTGATATCCCAAAAAAAGAAATTGAGTATGACATGATAAGTTCGAATTGATATTGATTCTATTTTTAGCCTTATAAAAGTAGGCCTAATCAATGAACTAATCAAAACAATATTACAGTACAAAGCAAAGTTACCTAGGTGCTGTATATGTTTTAAGTGTAACTAATATTACATAACAAAACTCTTATCGCATTATGCTTTTAAGATGATATTGTTGAGCAACTTCCTATAATCAGAATATTAAATTACTTTCTCGAAATCTGCTGAAGCTATAGAGCTGACATTTTTACAACACATGGGCACGTATCTTTTGCTTATGATGTAACAGTAGTTGCTTTGTTAATTCATTTCCTTACAAACAATTTCCATGCGAATATTTTCAAACTTTTCAATACACTATCTTCAGTAATAAGTACTGTATGTACGGTATATTAGATTTACGAAAACATTCTGTAAGGCTACTAAATAAATAGGCCAATATCTGAAAATTTCACTTTTATATAAAAAGTAGAGAAAATATTCCTTTTGAATAAAAATCAAACTTGTGAAAAATGAGCATTAAAATTAAAACTTACATCTTATAATGCACTTATACTTCTCAGGCAAATCTAAAAATTACCATGGATACAGTTTTAATAAGTTCTCTTCCCTTTATCTATTGAATCAGTGCTGGCCATCCCTGAATATACCTCGATCAAGCGGCATATACTACCCCTTTCGTCTGTCTCTTTCCTTTCCGCTGTAAAGCGCTCAGGCTCTCCTGGACTCTAAAGCGCGCGCTTTCTCCTATGGGCATCAATTGACATGACTGCACTAGAGTATGAATCCGGGATTTCAAGTGTAGTGGTTCTTCTCTCTTGGAGAAGGACCTGAAGCTAGCACCTCAGCCTGAGGTTTATTGTGCGATCTCTTTATTACTTATTTTTATGGAATGATTGTTGAAGTCCTTAGGACCCTATTCCTGTTAGTACGTGATTCACTGTTTGGTGCCATCTTATTGATTCAGCTAAGGGATCCAGGTCTAACGGAGTCTGTATGAACAGAAATGTTACTCTGTCTTCTGTCGATATTCTGCAGCCTCCTCAGATCGATGGCATCTGTCAGCAATTCACATACACTGGCATTTAAAGATATCTGAACTAGAATTTTCTGATCGTGTAAGTTAAGCGAACTTTCTAACCACGGGATGTCAGATAAAAAATTGACAAACTTTGAAATAGTTTCGCTAGTTTTCAATAGGTGACCCTATTATTGGAACGGGTAAAATACTATCAGGGAAAATGTTGATGTAGATTAAGCATAAATTATTTTCATTCTTTAACAACAGTTTTCCGCTAAATCTGCTGTTTTTCACAATCATTAGAGGGGAATAATAATAATAATAACAATAATAATAATAATAATAATAATAATAATAATAATAATAATAATAATAATCCGTGGCGCTACAACCTATAAGGGCTCAGACCGACCAGCCGGCTGCTGGCCTCATGTCCACATGCCGAAGCAGAGATGGACGATCATTCAACCAGAATGGAGGTATCGTGTGGTTAGTACGATGATCCCTCCAGCCGTTATAGCCGGCTTCATTAGAGGGGAATGGAGTTTTTAATTTTATAATGCGGGTATATGTATGTGCTATTGGCAATACTGACTGCTATCTTCGCCATCTATTCATAAAATAATAATTAAAGAACCCACACTTACACGAATTATCAATCGCTGTCGATTATTAGGGATCAGGTATCTGAACGCCAGTGCACTAAGTGCTCCTCAATCCTACGCTGACCTGAAGATCATGGCACCATAGATACCGCGATTCACCGTAGCGTCATCTGTCCGTGGGAGCTACACTCCCTGTTCTGTCGTAGTCCGTCGTGAAAGTCCTTACGCCTCTCTGGGATGTGTGCAGCTCCCAGACAGATGACATCCGTAGGCGAATCACGGTACCACACCTGCCGGACCTCCTGGTCGACCTGAAACTATTGAAGATGATAGATGAAGATGAAATTTAATGAAGGCGAAATGAATCCGAGGATCAACACCAAAAATTACTCAGAAATTCTGCGTCAAGCGGTTGAGGGGAGAAAACCTCGCAACAAAAAACCATGCAACTCGTCCGAACTAGAATTTGAACCCGGGACCTTTCGCTTTAAGTCAGAATGTTAACTGTTACTCCACTACACAGTAAGTGTAATGGTTAGCTTGCCTGGCTATGAAGCAGGAGGTTTCGGGTTCGATTCCCGGTTACACCTAAGAAATTTTTCAAGGGTATAAAATCCGGAACGAGGTCACTTCGCCTCGTGAACGAAAAAAAAATTGTGAGCCACAATAGGTGAGAAACTACAGTTGAGTCGCCTACAACCAAACTGCACTTTCTCCAAATTATGAAATATGGGATTAAGGTGTGTTTCATTGCAGAATTATGCAGGGAATGTGATAAACTGCTGGTATGAAGTCAAACTGGAATTTATCTGCCTAGCTTCAGTAGTAAAATCGCCGTTTGGAGTCTAACTGCAGTAATTTTCGTCTTTTCTGACAAGTCAGATTTTTGGATAAAGTGCAGTTTGATTCTAGGTGACTGTTAATAAAATCCTATCCATAATACCGTTGGAAACTCGAGCTAGTCTATCTCCTCCGGTAGTTACACAGCTGACTGCAAAGTGACACATGCTCTGCTGGACCCTAGTGTGGCTGTAGCGCTACGGAGTTTGTAAGAAAGAGCACACAATTCCGGAGTTTAAAACTACAGATTGGCTGAAGCGTAGTGCTGATCACACCATTCTTTTTAGTACCTAAACGAAGACAGGACTGGTGGGGTAGCCAGATGGTATTTGGCGAAATGAAACTGAAGCAGTGGCGGCTTCTCAAGGGGGTTGCAGGTTTGTACACCCTCCAGTAATGTTGCTAATCTCCCGGCTTGTTACTATTAAAAATAAAATTTTATTTTACAATTTTCGTTCATGACTATCTGCAGCTGGCGTCTTGTTTTGTACATCTGCAGGAGCCTCCGAGCCTCTTGGTTTGCAAAGATGTTGAAAACCTATGGAAGGTAGTTTATAGAGATGTTCGGCTAGTGCGGGGTCAGGGGGTTAGAGGCGTGGTCTACTGCTTTCCTCATTGAGAACGGTTTGTCGCACTCGCTGACATGGACACCAACGTCAGTGCAGAAGAAACTAAATTCACTGGGAAAGTATCTGTTTCAACTAGACATTTGTCCGAAGTAATAAGCATGAAAAATGTATTCATTCGGCTTGTGCAACGAACAGTCGCATATTTCGCATATTACTTTCTCAATCTGCATGCACACAAACGGCACAATACATAAAGGAGCTTGTATTTTGTTTTAAAGTTCTAACAGTTGTCGTTCTGACAATAAGTGCTGCTATCTCCCGATAGCCTACGAAAGCTGCATTTGAATTTTATGAACGAAAATGTTGCACCTGGTACTTGGTAGCATTCTGATGACGATTCTGTGCTTAAATGTTTTTCATTGAGGGTAAATCGCAATATAGAGAGCTCCGCCCACGACCCCTTCCACTTTTGGACTTTCTGTATAAATAGGTCTGCTTGTATTTAGTCATTTTACTTATTAATTGCATATAAATTAGCTTTATATGTATACGCCCTCAGGTATACACGGTTTTAAACTTTAAAGTAAAGTATGTTTAACTCCTTTTCGATATCCATTGTGCACCACCATATTTTCAAACTACCAGCCGCCACTGAACCGAAGATTCCCCATGGGTGTACCTTACATTCGCATTACAGTTGGAAAACCTAGAAGAAACCGAACCACGCAATGAGCCCAATCGGGATTCGAACCTAGGCACGAACGCAGCTCCGGCTCCGGAAGGCAAACGCGCTGCAGCCAGCCGGAGCCTCTCTCATATTTGCAGACATTTTATCAGCGTCACGGCCCGCACAGGTAATTCCAATCATGCACACTAAACACTCTTGCGGGGCACAACGACGCCAGGCATCTCGCCTACTGAGGCAACGCATATTGACAACGAACAAACATCAAACACTGCATCGTGGTATTAAAGCTGCACGCCTCACCTGCGTCTACACCGGAAGGCTTCACGTAACCTTGTTAACAAATCTCGCTGAAGCACATTCATACCATTTTAATGAACGAAATCACGAGTTCATTATCCCTCATGTCCAGTTCATGAAACAATTTGCGTTTAGTTTTGTGAATTAATAATTTTGTTGAGTTTCGAGATGTTTATAAACGTTTCCAACTGCGTTTATGTAAGTTAATGTGAAGTGTAATACTGTACCTACATAGCGTGTGTTTTTCTGGGTAATAAGACACAGGGATTAAACACTTTCATAAGAAACCTATGTATAAAAAAAATGAAGAAATGACAATCAGTGGGCAATGCTTACAAATTAACAGGCTTTGACAATTTGTAAAACAAGAGAACAACATTTTATGGTTGCTAAGTCAAAGCCTGATTTGAATTTGTATTTATTTTGCTAATCATTGTAACATCAAATATGATATAAACAGATAAAACTTTAGCTCGCCCCTGAAAGAGTAGAACTCGTGCTCAGGGGCGGATTCCTGAATTGAAATTAAGAAGTGTATAATACAATTTGTCTTATGTCTACTACACAATAAGAATAAAGGACATATCAAAAGTCCGCTAACACTTTCAATATTTTATTACACAAAAACTACAAATGATAGAACTTTCAAACACACGTCAGTTTCAAGTCAAACTCTCAAAGTTCTGTTTACACATTACAGAGATTCAATGTGTGAACCACGAGTGACTCGGAAAATTAACAAGCACAACTGTCGTGTTTGGGGTACACAGAAACCTCACAGAATCGTTGAACATGGGCGTGATTCACCAAAGGTGAATGTTTGAATGTTTTCTGCGCGTTGTCACAACGAAAACTGTACGGACCTTTCTTCTTCATTGAGGCTACTGTGACTGGACATTCATATCTGGACATGTTGGAGCAATGGTTGGTGCCTCAACTTAGACAAGATCTCGATGACGATTTCATCTTTCAGCAAGATGGGGCTCCGCCACATTTCCACAATGCAGTTCGTGCTTACCTGAATACGGAGATATCTGATCGTTGGATAGGACGTGCTGGAGTAAGGGACAGATGTTTCATGACATGGCCACCAAGGTCACCCGATATGACTGCATGTGACTTTTTTCTATGGGGTAACTAAAGGACCGTGTGTTTGTACCGCCTTTGCCACGTGATTTAGAGGAACTAAAAACCAGAATTCGAGAAGTTGCCGCCACGGTCACAGAGGATATGTTGAAAAGGGTATGGGAAGAGTTTGATTATCGTTTGGACATCTGCCGAGTCACTCGTGGTTCACACATTGAATCTCTGTAAGGTGTAAAATTTCATTACAGAATGTAGGATAATTTTTGAGTTATGTGGGAAAAGCTTCATCACTGCACAGTGAACTGAATTTGGAAATATATATATATATATATATATATATATATATATTTTTTTAATCGTAAAAATATTTTCTTTTTTCATATAACAGAATGGCAGTGTTCTACACATAGTAATTTTCATTGGTGTACAAGATAGTCCTACAGTTAATGGATGAAAAAGATGTTGAATATTTCCAAAATTTTACTGCAATAAGCTATACCTAACCCCTTAAACACACCTTTTTCTGCTACGATGTTCCTTGCAGAGATAGTAAAAGGATTCGAAGTTCTTAATACGGTGTTATACATATTGACATGCTGTAAATATGTTTCCCATTGAGTTTTAAAGAGCCTGGGACCTTTGTATTAACGTTCTGTATACAGCAACGCGCCAAGCGTGTCTCCTGGGAAACTAACATTTCCTTTACAGAACTTTTAATTAGTTTATGCAGATCTTCGAGAAACCTATCAGAAAGCCGGCGGAATATAGGTATTCACAACATTGGCATTTTGTTCTGGTTTCAGAGGGTAGGCGGATGTTTAAGCTTGCATCTAATAAAATCCAAACTTTGTGTAAATTATTAACTATCTTGCTAATGTGAAACTTAATTTAATTAGAAATGCAATATACAAGATTGTTCACATATTTATTGACCTAGTTTGCAATGGCTACCAAAGACATTTTGTAATTATACGATATACTTTTCGATGAACAGAAGTAAAGACTTTGTAAGTATAAGTACTTTGGATAGAACACAAAAGCGAGTTCGTGGCGCCCATTGGTGACATGGCTTGGTAGTAAATCAGGATTTGAATAACTTGAGCGATTCAGATGTGCATCACTGAATGTGTATCAGAGAGCCACTGACTATATTTGCAAAAATGGTTTGATTACTATTCTTCACTTTTCTAACCTTTAATGATCTTACACATTCAGTGTCCTTTCTGAAATTGTGAATATATTGCATATTAATATAGAACTGGACTTTGAAAATGGTGATGCATTGTACCAAGAGAATTGCCTATTGAAAGAGATGATATCGATACTGAAAGATCTACCGACTCTTCAAGAACGCTGGGAAACTGTTTTGAAGACACGTAGTGTGCCACACTTAAAGAAAATTGCTGAACACATACATGCTCTTCCAATAACAAAACCCAGTTTTTGGGGACACAGGTGTATAACGTTTCATATGTCATTTCATCTTATGCAAGATGAAAATTTTTACAGCCCATTTTGAATAGACTGTCATTTCATATTAATAAAGACGCATTAATTTATATAATTTTACTTGGAACTCTACACTACGAACGCATCCTCACAGGAAACAAGAGGCGCCAAGACCAACAACGACCAGTTCCGAAGATGACCCAAAACAGGTCGAAACATGTTAACAAGGTACGTTAAAATTTAACACAAGAAAGTTCTTATCATATATATTCCGAAGTGATACAGTGTTAAAAGTTGTGTAATCAAGATGTATAAAAATATAGACTTCAGCATTGTTTTTTTTTCGACCGGCCAGAGGCCGTTTTCCAAAGTTATCTATTTTTGTTCTCTGTTTGTTTTACCTTTGGTTGCTTTGTTTTTTACTTATACTAATACAATCACAACACCCATGCCCGAGGCGGGACTCGAACCCACAACCCTTCGGACCAAGCGATAGGGACATACCGTGCCCCTACCGCTTGAGCCATCCGGGCCGGCGAATTGTTAATAAATTAAGTTTATTGATCTGTTTTTCTAGTTACAAAATGTTGGCTGAAAATGACACACCCTGTGTAACAATTTTGATGATTCATAATACACACATACTTTAATGATAGACTGTACGATACGATAGCCTAGATTAAGCGTTATGATTGATTATTCAGGTTCGGCGAGTGCTTTGTATCCTGCCGAAGTGCGTTTGTTTGCTTATGCTCGTAGTGCTATGACCCCATTCTGAGTTTGATTTCAGTAACTAGGCTATTATTCCTTCACTATGCGAATGTCACTCAGTCGGTCCGGGTTCGAGTCTTGGTAAGATATATGACTGAAAATTCCGCAATGACGTTCATGACGGAGGAGTTCGCAGGTTTGGTTTCTCTCGGGGTTCTCCCGTTAGCAAAGTTCCGACCGAGCCAGCGTTCTGGGCAATAAACGAAGCAACGAGAGACTATTTCAATAGTGAAGGAGTAAAACGAAATGTGGAAGATTTCAGATTCAGCAAAATGCAGACGGTGACCACTGCAGGTACTGTACTAGGCCTACATTATTTTATTTTCTCTGTATAATTTCCTGAATTGATCTTGCTCAGGATAGAGACCAATGGCGGGCTTATGTGAGGGCGACAATGAACCAATGAGCCATAAGTAAGTAATAATCCGTGGCGCTACAGCCCGTGAAGGGCCTAGACCGACCAGCCGGCTGCTGGCCTCACGCCCACATGCCGAAGCAGAGGTGGACGATCATCCAACCAGAATGGAGGTATCGTGTGGTTAGCACGGTGATCCCCCCAGCCGTTATACCTGGTATTCGCAACCGGATTTCGCTACCTATCGTAGCTCCCCACGATGCTGGGTGGGCACCGGTCCCATACACTGGCCGAAATTTCATGAGAAAATTTCTTCCCCCATGAACTCCTACGCGGGATGCCTTAGACCGCGACGCCACGGCACGGGACCATAACTAAGTAAGTATAATTTCCTTTTTTTACTACTCTTATTTGAATATAATTATTCAGTTCTCTGTTTTCGCTTCGATTAAATTTTGTAGATCGTTAATAATGTTGAGAACGCAGCACTATTTTGATTTCCCGGGGAAGTAAAAATGTTAAATACAGCCCTGTACGTTAGGTTTAAGATGTAACTTATGAAGTAAGAGCGCGCATGCGCAATGAGGGCACGCCCAGCTCCTCCGCCGATCAAGAGCATTTAGTTATGCCAATTACTCAACTTTAGCGCAAGTAGCCACAGGAGGAGAGATTGACATATGGGGAGTTAAACCGACAGCGAGTGTCTGCAAAATCTGTAGAGGTCAGATTGCTCAAGGTGAGCTCTCGCTTGTCGCTGAACTGGAGAGAGCAGTGCATCACGCCATAGGTAGAACTACATGTCCCGCCCTGCATGCAAGCCAACTTTACTCTGATGGAATGTCTGACCTGCTATAGTGCAACCAAGCAGCTGGAGTCGTGGGGACAATTAAACTGAAGTCTCAAATTTCTGTTCGACATTTTCAATAGTGAGTAATCATATCAATATGACGATAATAGTATGTTTGAAACCAGTGAGTGAGAAAATGAAGGTTATCGGAAGAAAAATAAAGAAGGTAAACGCGCGAATTCGAAATCCGGCAGTAAAACAAGTGGAGAGCTTTACATACTTGGGGTGTAGGCCTACTCTACAGCATTGACATGATCTGCTGCCTTACTTACTGGTTTTTAAGGAACCCGGAGGTTCACTGCCGCCCTCACATAAGCCCGCCATTGGTCCCTATCCTGTGCAAGATTAATCCAGTCTCTATCATCATATCCCACCTCCCTCAAATCCATTTTAATATTATCTTCCCATCTACGTCTCAGTCTCCCTAAAGGTCTTATTCCCTCCGGCCTCCCAACTAACACACTATATGCATTTTTGGATTTGCCCATACGTGCTACATGCCCAGCCCATCTTAAACGTCTGCATTTAATGTTCTTAATTATGTCAGGTGAAGAATACAATGCGTGCAGCTCTGCGTTGTGTAACTTTCTCCATTCTCCTGTAACTTCATCCCTCTTAGTCCCAAATATTTTCCTAAGCGCCTTATTCTGAAACACCCTCAATCTCTGTTCCTCTCTCAAAGTGAGAGTCCAAGTTTCACAACCATACACAACAACCGGTAATATAACTGTTTTATAAATTCTAACATTCAGATTTTTTGACAGCAGACTAGATGACAAAAGCTTCTCAACCGAATAATAACAGGCATTTCCCATATTCATTCTGCTGCCAGGAAGTTAAAAGGATAGCAATGACAAAGCAAGCTTTTAATTGAAGAAGAAGAAAAAAAAGCATCTTCTGCTGACCTGTGTAGAAACTGAAGAAACTAGTGAAGTGCTTTATATGGTGTTGTATGGGACTGAAACAAAGACATCACTACAAAGTGCAGAGAAACGACTAGAAGCATTTGAAATGAGGATATGGAGAAGAATGGAGCGTGTGAAGTGGACAGACACATATCGTACACTCTGTATATTAAAATTTGGTATTTTTATAGAGTCTGAATGTTTCAATTTATACATGCTATGTCAACAGACTTATCGTGTAACAACTTTGAAAATTCTAATAACTGATGTTCTAGACCATTGGCATTGAAATTTAACAGTGCTATGCACAGACATTTTGCTAGCCCGCGCTACGAGCGTGCTAAACTAGCCCCGGCTATCGACTGATTACTTTGTACAGGATTCATATCATATCGTATCGCTAACACTGGTTTATGAATACGAAAAACGTTGGTTCGCTGATCATCCACCGAAAGCCCGCGCTAAGAAGTCTATGAATACGGCCCTACAAGAACGAGTGGTCAGGCTATTTCAAGATGAGAAGAAAGACCTTGCACTTTCCACTAAACTTTTTGACTAGGTATCATTGCATTGGATTATGTTTTGTGCTGTTGATTTCATTAACCCAGATATGCCTGAAATATTTTTTTTTTTTTGCAATTTTTGTGTATTTTACAAATCACATTTAATGCAGTATAATATTGAAGTATATGACATGGTGTCGAAACATTCTAGTTGTAAATGGTTGAGCTAGAAACAGGTATTCTTTTAAAAGGACAGTAATATACCGTGCGTTTTTCTAGGTATAGCACATTTTATAACAAATTACCAAGATACTTAAAAGAAGCTATTAATTTTAATAAATCTAATTGAAACTAGTTTTTATAATATAGATGAGTTTCTTAATACATAATGATTCTTTGTTTGATATATGACGAAGCCTATTATAATTGTATCGTTTAATGGCTAATAAAGATTATTATTATTATTATTATTAATATTATTATTAGTATCATTATTAGTATCATTATTATTATCATTATTATTATTGCCATTATTATTATTATTATTATTATTATTATTATTATTAAAACTAAATCCACTGTCACTAACCTGGTCACATATCTAAATCAAATTGTACCAAGAATTGAAACGCAGGGACAAACTGATTCAATATATTTTGATTTCAGCAAAGCTTTTGATGTAGTTCCGCACTATATCCTTCTTCATAAGTTAGGAAATATTGGCCTTTCTGTAAGCTACGTAAAGTGGTTCGAAAATTATTTAAGTAATAGAGTTTCATGTGTAAGACTGTTTAATATACACTCTTATTCTTATAATATAAATTGCGGAGTCCCGCAGGGATCTACTTTAGGACCTCTCCTATTTATTATATTCATAGATGATATATGTAAAAGAATAAGTTCTGACTGTTTATTATTTGCAGACGATTTAAAAATTTTTCGTACAATCAAAAGTAGTACTGACTGTCAATCACTTCAATGTGACATTAATTCAGTCGCTAAATGGTCGGAAGACAATGGTATGAAAATTAACGTATCCAAAACTAATGTAATAACCTTTTCTAGAAAAACTTCTTCACTGAAATTTAATTATTATCTAAATAATGTACTAATTAACAGAACGGATTGCGTAAAAGATTTGGGAATATTCTTTGACAGTAAATTGTATTTTCATAGTCACGTTGATTACATTTACAATCACGCAATCAGAATGCTAGGAATAATACGGTCAATAACTTATTCTTTTTCCACGCCCGATTCTCTTTTAATGCTATACTATATATTGGTGCGATCGAAACTCGAATATGCATCTGTAGTTTGGAACTCGATTACAACTACGGACTCGGCTAAATTAGAAAATATACAAAGAAAATTTATATCCTTATGTTCATTCAGATTTCTGCCCATTAATTCCGGGTATAGTTATGAGAGAAAATGTGAATATTTTAATTGTCAAAATCTATATGCTAGACGCCATGAGCTAGATTATCTGTTCTTTTGTAAAGTCCTCAAAGGTGATATATCCTGTGACTCTTTCTTAAACAATATTACCTTACGTATTCCAACAAAAGATATGAGAGCCCACAAACTTTTCTATATTAGAAATTCGAAATTTCTTTCACCAGTCTCCAGATGCATTAAAAATGCCAACATGCATGGCTGCGAATTCGATCCCTTCAATGTATAGACTTTGTTTGCTCTTGGCAACGATTTATCATTTATGTATTCTTTTAGGCATTATACTCAATTAACATTGTCTCATAGTATTCTTAGTTATCCATTCATCGTCATTATTGTAATTGTAATTATATTTATGTGTAATAATTATTTTTGTTTTATGTTTTTGTTATATTTGTGCTGAACTGTAATTGGCCACTGGCTGTTGTACAGCACATTAAATAAATAAATAAATAAATAAATAAATAAATAAATAAATAAATAAATAAATAAATAAAAATTAACAAATTATTACGTTATTTTATTATTGTTTCTTTATTATTACTACTAATATTATTTTGAAGAACGATTCATTGTGGCTACATTCATTTTACCTCTAGAACGCTATCGTCATCGAGTAGTACCGTATTGCTATTGATACATAAAAATACGTAATAGGCGAAAAGTGTTTAAGTTTCGAGGAGGAGGTAATATTGGGAGAGAAGGGACGATACATATAATGAAGCAATTGCTGTGGCAATGTCGAGAAAGAGAGGTTTGAGCTCATTTTCTCAAATCTACATTGTTATGACCAGGGAACGGATTTATATGGACTAAAAATATATGAAATATGTAAATATATATGTAGTTATTTTTACCAAAATATGGAATTAAATATGGATTTTTACCAAAATATGGAATTAAATATGGACTTAAAATTATAAAAAAATGACTATGTACGTTAAATATTGGTACATTTTAATCAAACTAAACAAAAAATATAATGGACGTACCTTATCTTCCAATGTAGTTTCAACAAAACACAATTTTTATTGTCTGTTACCATAACAATAGGTTACAAACATTTCTTTCAAGTGCTGAAAAGTGAATCTTCTTCTATTGTCTCTGAGGATAGATTTATACTGACTAAAAGAGCGTTCGACGTCACAAGAAGTAACTGGTACATAATTCAATTTCACAATGTCTGCTGGGGATAAGTCCAAGTTAATCTTCACTGTTGATTCACCACTCATCACAGCAACAACCTTTTGTAGTTCTTCATATCCAGGGTTTTTTGAAAGTACAGTGTCCACCTTAGCTCTTACTGCATCTGCAACTTTACCTCTACCACGATTCAGTTGTTCCACAGTACTATTTATAATTTCAAAACTTTCAGATAGTGAAAGGTGCCTATTTTGGAGACTTTTGAGCGTTTTTATGATGCATGAAAATGTATGCTGAATGTGAGCTAAGTCATTCTTCACACTTATGTCACAGGTAACTGTTTTCGCAGTATCAATTGAGACTGCATCTTCAGAGTCCAATGCAAGGAGAACATTGTTAATAGAGTCTATATGTTCGGCATAATATTCAACTGCTTCTAGCCATGTACCCCATCTAGTTAAAATTGGCTTTGGTGGCAATGGAATTTCAGGGTACATTTCTTTCAACACGTTAACTCTACTGGGAGCTTTGAGAAATACTTTTTTCACTGATGAAATCAACAAATCTACTTTAGGGAAATTGTCTCTGACCACTTCTGCCACACGATGAAATGCATGCGCCACACAAGTAAAATGAGTCAATTTAGGATATACAACAGATAATGCTTGTCCAGCTTTGACCATATAAGGGGCAGCATCGCTAATAAAGAATAACACATTATCGTACATAATACCCTTTGGCCACAGGATACCCATAGCTTCGTTGAACAGTTTAACTATAGTTTTGTTATTGCACTTTTCTAGAACATCACAATGTAAAAGAATTCGTTCAGAATATTGTTCACTTAACAAACCGATAACTACATTACCAACAAGTCTACCTTCTTTGTCGGGAGTCTCATCAATGGAAACCCAAATTGAACTATCTTTAATTTCATCTCTTATCTTCTGTATTGTCTCATCGTAGATGGATGGAGCATACGTCTTCCTAAGTGTTGACTCATCCGGGATTGTATGTTGAGTATATTTTTCAAGGAATTCCCTGAAGACCTTATTCTTTAGTTTGTAGAGAGGAATATCAGCAGAGATGAGAGAACGGCACAGGTCGATGTTAAACTCAGATCTTACATTCGATGTTGTTGGTTGTGTTAAAAACAATTGTCTCTGCTTGGAATTTAGTTGTTTGTTGGCCTGATGTTTACTAGTTGTAATGTGTTGTTGCACCAGGAACTTTTGTGTAGATGATACTGCACACTGACACAAATTACAAAATAATATTTTATTGTCAGTTGATAAACCATCTTCTTTAAATTCTGAAATGTAACTTGTTAGTTTTGATTTTAAATTGACTGAATGACGTACTTTTGGCATATTTACCGTCTTTATAGTATGATTTACAAAACTGAACCTATGTGTACTCTGACTGGCATTTAACTGTTGAGCTGCACAACTGAAGTCTGTTAAAAATTTTAAATTAAATTAATACAGTTTTGTAACTTACTTTCCCATTGTTGATAGGACTGCTAATTTTCAAATAACTCTGATGTTAAAGGGATTACTGAACATGTGTTTAAATCTCTATTGTTGAAATGTATTTTTAAAAGTTAATGGAATTTTGTTTTGTTTTATTGTTAAACCTAATATAATATGGACTGTTTTATATGAAATATGGAAAATATATGGAAATTAACGAAAATATGTACTAAACTCTAAAATATGGAAAAATATGGAAAATAAAAGTAGGATTTTTCAACCCTACACATTGTGAAACATAAAGATAATGCAAAATATAAATTATATTAGCTTTATAAGTAAATATGTATTTACATATAAATCCTTTCCCTGGTTATGACAATGACAATTTAGATAGAAATGGTAAATTTACGAAAATAAGACCTCTTTCAAAAACGCTGAATGAAAAACAATAGAAACTTACTTCCATTCATTACCTCCCTCTAGAACATCACCAGTCTTCCACTTGTAAACAGATCTTACTGCGCAAATCTGCCTTTCAGGTACAGCTCCCTGTGAAGCAGACTTGAATAATTTCAAGGGAAAAATTGTTCTGGGACCGGGTATCGATCCGGAGACCTTTGGCTTAGCGCACCAACGCTCTGCCGACTGAGCTACCCAGGAACTGCACCCGACACCGTATCAACTTTTCCCTTTATATCCACACACCTCAAGAGGGCTGACAAGACGCCAGAAACCCAACTCTGAGTGCACACAATTCTGTGCGACTCAGAGGATATTATGTTTGAATTACGACGCTAAATTTAGTTTATTTATTTACACCATTAAGCATATGCATGCAATAGGATTTGTCAACAGTAATCTCACTAGAGGTTTTGATTTATCTAGAGAAAATCAAAACTCGAGTGGGATTTAATTGACTATTACACGATTAGAAGAAAGTATATAAAGATTAGAAGAAATAAAGTACTCCAATACAATAAAATATTAATTAGCTTACGAAAATACAACTGTCTTCAAATGTATTATTGTACCATCTCAACATTACGCTAGATGGCAGTAGTGTTTTATGATTATGTTTTCTTGTTATCAGTTGTGCTAACTATGGAATCTTCATTGAACTCTGTGGACGGTTGCTAGTCAAGAAGGCTTTGTTGATTCAGTTTCATTTTATTAAAACATTTGCATTCCACTTCAATCATCCGGATCCCAGTAATCAACGTCACTTGACAGATGATTTTCAATAAATCTTAGTATTAAACAATCTCTGATACGTGACTATCCATAATATCATATAGCAGAAGCTATAACAAACATAACCTAAATAATATAAACAAGTGTTAGAAAAGTTTTAATTAGGGATGATGAAATAAACAAAAAACGTTTTAATTAACGATGATGAAATAAAAAATAAACATGAATAATTTTAAAAGAAACAATTATTGAAAGTACAATTTTCAAATTTGAATGTTTTAGTGGTTGGTGGTTCAGTTGATGTTATATTGGACGTGTGCGTAAAAGAAGTGAACTCGTTGATGTACATGGTGTATCCCTCAACTTATTCAGGATTTCCGAATGGTGCTCTTCATATAATTCTTGTTCTTGAATGCCAATGCGAGTCATATTTGAAACTGCTGTGCATCGACTGGAGTGGTTTGTAATTTTCTGTTTTTTTGACGTCCAGACCAATGCAGTTTGAAATGTTGGCAAACAAAGAAACAAATACTAGGGCAGTGATAAAAATAAACAAATGCTAGGGACGCGATAAAATTAAACAAATGCTAGGGACGCGATAAAATTGTGCGATAAGCAGCCATGATTGGTTGAAAGACGTCCTTTCGTACCGTTTTATTGGTCAAAAGTAGTGTGACGTAGTAAAAGTGTAATAGTCAGAATAAAATTATTACATTAAGTCATTCTCCATGTAGTCACAAACATTAAAAAAGTTCTTTTGTAGCAATAATCTCTTAACCCTATGTCTAAAATTTATCTTATTGATATTTATAATTTGTAGAGATAATTTATTATAAAAATGAACACCCATAGTGTTGTGGCAGAACCTTGGAACGCAGCCAAGCTGATCAGTCAGCAGTGAACGATTCAGGGGCATCGAACGAAAATTATTTCACGTCACACGAGTAATTCATTTCCAAACCATTGGGCCTTGCGGTGCCAGTTATTGCTCAGCAGGAGATTTCTATAAAACCACTAGTTCGATATATTAAATAAACTAGTTTAAGCAGCCCTAACATATTTTATGGCTAAGAACAGTTTCTTAAAATGACAGAAGAGGGACTTCCATATCTACTTACTTTACCTTCTTTTGGTTTAATTGTGCCCTTCAACAAAGATTTCATTTTTGGCGACTTTGCGTCATTTTATATACTAATTTATAGACCTATACATGTTTTAAGACATACAATTTTTGTCTGAAGAATTTATTGCTCAATAGGAAATAAATTTCTGTTGATAATAAGAAGTAATTTATTCCCCTAGAACTATACTACACGGTATACTATTTAATTTTGTCACTTGATTTATATCAAAATGTAATAAAGACAAATATAACAAGTCGCAAAGATTACATGTTCATAATTCTTGTGTTCGCTTCGTCTGCGATGTCCGTTGCGCTGACCACATTACCCCATTCCATTCTTCCAAACTCTAAACTGGCTACGGCTTAACCGAACGTAGAATTTTCATTCTCTTGTTCTCCTTTTCCAAGTCCTTCACACTTCTACACCTACCTACCTTGCCTCCCGTTTCAGTTACCTGTCACCATATCATAATCTCTTCACACGCACGCAAAATAGCCGCTTACTAGCCATACCAACACCTAAGACATCATCGTATTCATCATTATACACAATCTCGCTCTCGCGCTTGTAGAATACCCTCCCTACCCAGTGACATCAGAGACTGTCGGAATTTAGTAGCGTTCAAAACAAGCTTATTAAGTATTTTCTTACTGCGTAGAGTAGGTTTAATTTTTACTTAATCAATAAAGAAATGCTTCTCTCTTCTTAACTTTTACAGTAAACTGTCTAGCTTTTATTAATCAGTTAATCTTTTAGTACTTTGATTTTTATTGTATTTGTAAATTTAATATTAATTGTAATTGTATTCTTAATATTGTAGTTGTAATCCCCTGGTAGAGGGGAAGAGAAGGCCTGATGGCCTTATCTCTACCAGGTTAAATAAATAAATAAATAAAATAATTAGCTCTGCTTTAAGTAAATCGTTTATTTGTTAATTTAATGAATATTTTAATTACTTAAAACATTTCTTCTGCACCATTCCCTATTGAATTGGCTCGTAGATACAGAATATGGACAGATACACAAAAGGGATGTTAAAATCCGTCCTTTATGTGACAGATTTGGAGAAAGTACACTATAATTCTCTTAGAAACTCGAAATAGGATTTTATAACTTCACAACGTAAATGGAGATAAATCTAAATCTCAAACAAGACGGTGACAGAATAAATAAACGCAATTCAATTGTTTTTGGTTGTGTAGCTGATATACAGGAAAAATAGTAAATGTTTTATGGAATATTGACAATAAACAGATTGATTCAAACCTTGCTATCACTTAAAAAAGGTAAAAAGGATTCGTGCTTGATGCTTCGGCCATCGTTGCAGTCATTCTGGACAGCAATAGGAGGGGAATTTAAACCGTCATGCAAAGGTGGCAATCCTCTGTCTTATGAAGGATACTTATGCCACAAACAGAAGGAAAACCTCACAATTGGTCGAACGCAAAGCCTGTCGAGGTAGAGTTGTGTGTGACCATAGTCAAGTAACAAATCAGGAATTACTGTAATCCAACCAGGAGAAAGTCTCAGGGGAATGAGACGCAGCAGGGTAATGCCGTGAATGAATGTTGATGTCATAAGATGTCATAAGGTCACACACGTGGGTACTCGTATTTCTATTGGCTAACTCTCACAGCACAAACGATAACACTGATACACACATATTTATACTACCTTAGTTACAAAATTATATCACAGTTAATCTCCTAGTCTTTTAATCCCTCCATTCAGGAAATAACATAATATGCAGGAGAGCGCATGTTTTTTTAAACTGACGTTATAACGGTAATATTATCTATCTACTTCGCTCCAATAGATGACGCAATAGTAAGCACATTCCTTTCACGGTTAATCTCCTGGTTGGAGAACAGTACTATCTTCCGCAAAATTTGTTTCAACAATGAAGAAAATTGTATTTTAATAACGGAGCATCCTGAAGAACCTCCTACAATAAGACGCTAAAATTAGACCCTTAGGGTGCTATGCATAGACATTTCGCTAGCCCGCGCTACGAGCGTGCTAAACTAACCCGGGCTATCGAGTGATTACTTTTACAGGAATCATATCATATCATATTATATCATATCATATCATATCATATCATATCAAGGCAAAGGTGTTTGTACATTTGAAGAATGCCCCAAAGCCAACTCCTGGATCTCCTCTAAAAAGTGTTTTTCGTCCTCGGAATACATCAATGCCATCAAGATGTCTTGCAACGTCACCGCAGTGAGATCTGTCCCTGGCAGAACCTTCAGTACTACCCGTTGTCGCCATCCCGGCTGCAGCGAGACTGAAACACTTGGCCACGTACTGGGGTTCTGTAAGAAGGGAGAGCTACAACAGACACCATCGTGTCCGTACAGCAATTGCCAACCTGCTAAGAAACAGAGGATGGGAAGTACATGAGGAGATTCATTGTGTGTCTGAAGATGATTCTCATAGAAGAGTCGATATAATTGCCATCAATAGAAGAACCCAGAAAGCGATGGTCTTAGACCCTACGATATGCTTCGAACGAGACACGAATCAAGCACTGCAGATAAATGATGACAAGCGAGCTAAATATGTACCTTGTCTTCCATACCTCAGTGAAAAATATGGCATTTCGCTTTACAACTGGGATGTTGCAGGCTTACTATTTGGAGCGAGGGGTTGTTTACCAAAATTTACATGTCATATCCTCAAATCCTTTCAAATTCCCTTTTATGAGGTTCAGAAGATTGGAATGGAAATTCTGAAGGCCTCTCTTCAAATTCTACACTATCATCTATATGTTAACACGAAAATTTGTGTTTTGATGTACAAATCGGATCATTACTTTGCTCGTTTCATTTCCCTTTATCTTTTATGTTTGTTAATTCCGGATCCCAGTGGTCAACCTCACTTGAGGACGGATGATTTGAAATAAATCTTAGTAGTATATCGCTAACACTGGTTTATGAATACGAAAAACGTTAGCTCGCTGATCATCCACCGGAAGCCCGCGCTAGGAATATCTATGAATACGGCCCTTACAATCTACGGGATTTCCCGGGAAATGTGGCACAGATGGTAGCCGTAACCATTCATGAAGATTAAGTGAAACTGTAACAGATCGCTTGGTCTAATACATGGCATCTGATGAATGTGATCATGATGATGAAGAGGGCTATAATGTCTCGAAGTTTAGACTACAAAAACAACATCGACGAGGGAGCGCACAGCGTTCCGTTCCCATCAGGCTTCAGTAATCAATGAGATGTGATGGACGGGAAGCCGATACAACAAGTCAGTCTTTTCCAATGTGAAATGCAGCAGTTTGCGGCAAATTCCACGCTGCAGTGTGAGTATATTTCTTTCAGTAGGTTATTTTACGACGCTTTATCAACATCTTGTTCCGCGCAGTGGCGTCGCTGTCTAAGGCATCCTGCCTAGGACTCGCGTTACGGAATGACCGCTGGTTCGAGTCCTCATGGGGGAAGACATTTTCTCATGAAATTTCGGCCAGTGTATGGGACCGGTGCCCACCCAGCATCGTGATGCACTTGGGGAGCTACGATAAGTAGCGAAATCCGGTTGCGAATGCCAGCTATAACGGCTGGGGGGATCATCATGCTAACCACACGTTACCTCCATTCTGGTTGGTTGATCGTCCACCTCTGCTTCGGCATGTGGGCGTGAGGCCAGCAGCCGGCTGGTCGGTCTAGGCCCTTCACGGGCTGTAGCGCCACGGATTATTATTATTATTATCAACATCTTAGGTTATTTAGAGTTTCAATGAGATGAAGGTGATAATGCCGGTGAAATGAGTCCGGGATCCAGCACCGATAGTTAACCAGCATTTGCTCATATTGGGATTAGGGAAAACTGTGGGAAAAAATCTCAACCAGGTAACTTGCCCCAACCGGGAATCGAACCGACCACCTGGTTTCGCGGCCAGACGCGCTAACCGTTACTCCACATGTATGGACGCGTGAGTACATGCTTGCAATAAATGCAGACATCGGAATTAAGCCACTTTATGTCTAAGGAATTCCTTCAACATAACCTACATTATTTCTCTTCCTTGCTGGCTGACAACATGTTTTCAGCTGTAATAGTTAATAACTGTGAGATATGAAGCTTCTGTTTTGAGCTGAAGGACATTTTTTTCTCACGTGACTGCGATAATTAGATGACGATCGGGAATGGGTGGAATAATGGCGGGAATCGAGGGCGGCTATCTAAATTTGTACGTAGAAGCCACGAGATTCACTTACGTAGAAAGTACAAACACAGTCCAATTAACACAGATCTCATGTAGTTCGAACATTTTTCACTAGGAACAGTGCTCGCAATGCCTGCTTTTCTTAAAAGTGTCCAGATCTCCCAAATGTCGAGATCTCCCAAAATGATCCTAAGCTTATATTGTTACAATGTGCTGTATTTGTTCGTAAATGTCTATTTTTAATGTCAGGATTAAATAATAGTACATTATGCAACGAGCCTATAATGGTAGTAATTAAGAAGCGAGTATGTTTATGAAACGAGCGCAAGCGACTTTCATAATTTTCATACGAGCGTCTTAATTACCATTATAGTCAAGTTTCATACGACTTTTTATGCTCGACCATATTTCTGACTTGAAATTATTCAGAAGTATTCATTTTGTTCTTATCTGACTGAGGAGCGGAACTGACCATGTGCAATAGCTCGTAAATTGTGAGATGTGCGCAGACACGAAAGTTTTTATTTTTTCCGAGAAACCAATGTCCACATTGACCTTGATATAATCTAGAGAGTAAAATAAACATTAATCTTGATATAACATTGAAATTAAATTAGACATTGAAAAACGAGATGACCAATTCAATTTATTTGAATATTATTTACAATTAACGCTAATTATTATAGTAACAGAACTGACTTTATTTCAAATGTAGGTGATTTATTGTGCAATTGGTGAAATGAATTTGCGGGAATATGCTTTGTGAAAGGCTGGAAGATGACGGTGAATTGATGTTAATTTGTGTGTTTTTTTTTTTTCGACTGAGTTTAATATTGTATTTGAGATTTCAATTTTATTTTGGATCGATTCTTCAACATAACCTTCTGCGACAGTATTGGATTTCCAGACTCCGTGACGTTTCGCTAGTTGTCTTTCGATTGCATATCCGAGAATAATCGATACTTGCGCTTTCATATCGCTACAGTGCTATTTTCTGATTGGTGGAAGTCCTGAACTATAATGAATAGGTGTACTTTAATGAGGTCCATTAAAGGGCTGCTACCAGGTGTATAATTACTACATTTCGGCATGGTCGAGCATAAAATTACTTACTTACTTACAAATGGCTTTTAAAGAACCCGGAGGTTCATTTCATCAAAAATAAAATAATGCAGATGAAAATAATATAATCCTAAAAATATATTAATTCCTTGTTTCTCTTGTTATTTTTTGTTATGAACACGGAAGGTAGTGACGATCACTAACAGCCTCTACTGTCTAGCTTACTGCGACCGATGCCCCCACCCCCTGACTGCACTTTGTGTGTAGCGGGTAGTATTTATACTGCGTCATGAATTTGTGACGTTTTGCGATGCCTGGTGTACAGGTCAGGCTGCTTTAACCCTACCCTGCCCGAAGCAAATGACCTCAGTTCGTGGTAAGAGAAGCTCCGCAGATCTGAGTGAAGAACATAATATCGAATGTACAACGTTAAGTGCGATCTGACTGCAACTGACAAGCGTCCATGAATTTCAGGGGCGCAAGGAACTGGGTCGGCGCGGCGGTGTGGACATCCAGTTCACCTCTTCGACAACAATCGATGTAGTTCATGGTTTAGGTCCGTCCGCGAGCTAAGGCATGCAGCTAGCCTGCAGCACTCCTTTCTCTCCTCGCCTTGCCCTTGTTGACGCCTTGCTCGCTGCAGGTAATCAAGTGATTAGTGTTCATTACTTCATCTCAATGCACTCTCGCTAATCTCTAGGATCGCAACACACAAAAAAAAAGCTGTCCAGTGTAAGAAACACCGGACTCATGCTGACTGATGGTAAAGGTGCTATTGCACTGAGACTTCTTGACCGCGACAACAAAAAAAGATTTCTGGTCAGAATAAAACTAGAGTTCTCCGCTGTTGGCAGCGCCTACTCACAAGCAAACATTCTCATGAGGACAGATAAAAAGGTTAATTTTTTTTCTTCCACCATGTTAATAATGTCAAAACAAGTGCTTATAAAAATTTCGGCCAGTCGAATGTAATTACGAGGGCCATAAAAAATTAATTTCCGTGGAGCCGTTTACAGAATAATAATAATAATAATAATAATAATAATAATAATAATCATCATCATCATCCGTGGCGCTACAGCCCGCGAAGGGCCTAGACCGACCAGCTGGCTGCTGGCCTCACGCCCACATGCCGAAGCAGAGGTGGACGATCATCCAACCAGAATGGAGGTATCGTGTGGTTAGCACGATGATCCCCCCAGCTGTTATAGCTGGTATGCGCAACCGGATTTCGCTACCTATCGTAGCTCCCCAAAAGCATCACGATCTGGGTGGGCACCGGCCCCATACACTGGCCGAAATTTCATGAGAAAATTTCTTCCCCCATGAGGACTCTAATCAGCGCGCGTTCCGTAACGCGAGTACTAGGCGGGATGCCTTAGACCGCGACGCCACGGCGCGGGACGCCGTTTACAGAAAGAAAACACAATTGCATTGTAAATATTTATTGGAACAGATCCGACAACTGTTGAGTTATTTCTGAGCATATTCCCCACTGTAACTGAGACATTTAACGTACCGAAGGATCAATTTTTGTATCCCTGTGTCGTAGAAGTCTGCCGCCTGGATCGGAACCAGTGTATGACAGCCGTCTGCACCTCTCTGTTGATACCTCACCGAGGATTTCGGTCACCGGCCGCCACTGGTTTGAGCCACCGGCGTGGCTCAGTCGGTTAAGGCCCTTGCCTGCCGGTCTGAAGTTGCGTTCGGGCGCGGGTTTGATCCCCGCTTGGGCTGATTACCTGGTTGGGTTTTTTCCGAGGTTTTTTCCAACCGTAAGGTGAATGCCAGGTAATCTATGGCGAATCCTGGGTCTCATCTCGCCAGATACCATCTCGCTATCACCAATCTCATCGACGCTAAATAACCTCGTAGTTGATACAGCGTCGTTAAATAACCTTACTTACTTACTGGCTTTTAAGGAACCCGCAGGTTCATTGCCGCCCTCACATAAGCCCGCCATCGGTCCCTATCCTGAGAAAGATTAATCCAGTCTCTATCGTCATATCCCACCTCCCTCAAATCCATTTTAATATTATCTTCCCATCTACGTCTCGGCCTCCCTAAAGGTCTTTTTCCCTCCGGCCTCCCAACTAACACTCTATATGCATTTCTGGATTCGCCCATACGTGCTGCATGCCCTGCCCATCTCAAACGTCTGGATTTAATGTTCCTAATTATGTCAGGTGAAGAATACAATGTGTAGTCTACAGTTCTGCGTTGTGTAACTTTCTCCATTCTCCTGTAACTTCATCCCTCTTAGCCCCAGATATTTTCCTAAGCATCTTATTCTCAAACACCCTTAACCTCTGTTCCTCTCTCAAAGTGAGAGTCCAAGTTTCACAACCATAAAGAACAACCGGTAATATAACTGTTTTATAAATTCTAACTTTCAGATTTTTTGACAGCGGACTGGATGATAAAAGCTTCTCAACCGAATAATAACAGGCATTTCCCGTATTTATTCTGTGTTTAATTTCCTCCCGAGTATCATTTATATATTTTGTTACTGTTGCTCCAAGATATTTGAACTTCTCCACCTCTTCAAAAGATAAATTTCCAACTTTTATATTTCCATTTCGTACAATATTCTCGTCGTTAAATAACCAACTAAAAAAAAAAGTCACTGGTTTGTACTGTATTGTCTCAAGCGGTGACCTTGTGTGCCATGTAATATGATAAATTTTCCAGACACAGTTTCATCAACCATAAGTCCGTTCCACGCTTCAGGCCATAAATAATTAACACAAAAAGGTTAGATAGTTTCCTGATCCGTTATTGCGGTTATGTTATACTTTAAACCAGGTATCGAATCCGCGCCCTTTCAATCTGAAATTGATCTTCCTACCAACAGACCAAACATGGGACTAAGCAATCTGTAATCCAGTTGAAGGACGCAACACTCACGTAATTACCAACAGCCTCACTGATTTCAGCTGCATAGGGTTCCAGTTTAATCCATGACCTCAGGAATAATGTCAGCTTACACGCTCGTGAAACTTCCGTGTAAGATCAAGTACTAACCATGCAATACTGTAGTTACTGTACTTCCAGACAGCGCAACGTCTGCATCATTGCATTAGCATATAATATGTAATATCAGAGGGAAATTACTTGTGGAGTAAAACATTGTTTTAATGACATAACGGTAGAAAACATTTCGAGCTTAAATAATTCGGAGTGCAGCATTGCATAACGAAACAAGTCAGGGGCTAAAATCAGGACTGGATTTAGGTATAGTGCCGCCCCTGGGCAGTGCTAAAATTTGCCCCCCTCCCAACTCCCACAAACAATTGAAGGGTTCACAGCCATAGTGGGCCAAGCGCCTTTTATTAGAAACGGAGAAAGCAAGGGTTAAAGTTAAGTGAATACCATCTATTACTAATAATAAATCTGTAGCCGAAATTTTTCTGGTAATTTTCGATTTTCCAAAAATAATTGGTCCTAACATACCTATATAATTAACCGCCCTGAAACCGAAAATCGCTTTTTTGAAATTTTTGTTTGTATGTCTGTCTGTCTGCCTGGATGTTTGTTACCTTTTCACGCGATAATGGCTGAATCGATTTACATGAAAATTGGAATATAAATTCAGTTCGTTGTAACTTAGAATTTAGGCTATATGGCATTCAAAATATTTTATTTAAAAGGGGGGTTATAAGGGGGCCTGAATTAAATAAATCGAAATATCTCCTTTATTATTAATGTTCATGAAAAATATTACATAACAAAAGTTTCTTTAAAAATAATTTCCGATAAGTTTTATTCCTTGAAAAATTTTGATAGGACTGATATTTAATGAGATAAATGAGTTTCAAATTTACAATAACAACGCCATCTAAGGCGGTGTAATGAAATAAAAAACAAATGACTTCGTCTATAAGGGGCCTTGGACAACAACAATCGAAAGCTATTAAACATAGCCTACAGAGAATGTTTCTGTGTTTGTATGAAGTAATATCGGAAGTTAATTAACCGATTTGTATAATTAATTATTAATTCACCATTGGAAATTGTAGTTTCTCTAGATGGACATAATGCTATAATGTTATTACAGTAACTTGTGAGTGAATTAAGGACAGGTAAGATTAAAATAGCTTCTTATGCAGAGAAAACGTAATAGGCTATTCTGTACATTCGTTTCCTGCAATTCCTAAAATAATTTTTATGACCAAATGAGTGGTCTCTGGATCAAAATGATCGCATTTTAATTGTTTTAATACAATTTAAATTAAGTAACATAACAAACGATTTATCCTTCTATCAAACACGAATGTTTCCTGGATCAAATGTCCTATTTTAATTATGTAATTACTTTATATTTATTTCTAACGGGTGCAGCGGAGCGCACGGGTACGGCTAGTAGTTTTATAAATATTCACATATCATTTAGTTTGAATTTGTATACTTTATATTACTTGCTATATGTTTCCATTGAATTATGGTAATAACTTCATTTTAACCCTTGTTTTCTACGGTTTTAGTAAATGGCGCTTGGCCCACTATGGTTCTGAACCCTTCAATTTATAAGTAGCTATTATACAGGTCATGTTTAGTTTAAATGAAATGTTACAATTCAGAAAACAATAAATTACTGGAATCAAAATACATGCATCTTATTTCCGAATTATAAAGATTTCCTTCACACTTTCTTCACAGAGAAAGCATTCATGATGTCATCAAAGTCGATCTGATGAAGCACATCAGACTCGATGCAAATAAACATATTCAAACTTACTCATTGTTGGAACAAAATTGATTTGTGAAAGCCAGGCTGCATTTTATTTTTAAGCGTTGGTTTTGTTGGTGGTATAATTATTAGGAGTATTTCTTACTTCGATAGGAAGTATAAAGTAAATTGAAAAATGAATCCTAACTCTTTGCGGAATAAACATTTCATATCGAAATATATAATGCACATGTTGGGAAGTGATTAAATAATATTGTAGACGATATAGAGGGCGTTTCCAAGGTGATGTTGCAAACTTTCAGGGATGATGGCCAAGGACACATGTATCAATTTGAGATAAGGAACCCTGGTCCGGAAATGACTGAGTCGAAAGTTACAAGCAAAAATAGTTTTGTGGAAATGAAATAATTTCATTCCTCTGCACACCTTATTTATGTGTATTTATCTGTACATCTTACACATACTGTATTCATCTGACGTTGCTTACGTTGTCTACTTACAGTATTCCATTCAGTGCGCTGTCTGAGGGTGGGGACAGGAAACTACACTAAAGCAATGCAGATAGCGTAATGTGTAACGGACATGGTCGGTCCTGATATGCACGTCTGTAGACAGCAGTTTATGTGTACAAGTTGCAGTGTCCAGTCGATCAGTCCTAGTGAAATGGAGGAGTACACGAGAGCGGAATAAGCAGACCTGATTTTCGAATACGGATGAGCCAATGGGAACAGTAGACAAGCTCACAGATTGTATCGGGACAAGTACCCACGTAGGAGACATCCGGCCCATACCATCTTTCCGCGACTGTTCCAAAGGTTAAGGGAAGGAGGGCACGTGGTGCCAAATTACAATTCCATTTCCACACAAGTATTTTTGCTTATAACTTTCGAATCATTCATTTCCGAACCAGGGTTCCTTATCTCAAATTGATACACGTGCCCTTCGCCATCATCCCTGAAAATTTGTAACACCACCTCTGAAACACCCGGTATATTGAAAATGTAACTAAGAGTTGTGGTTACTATTCACAGCGATAAATAACAATCACACAACCAATTTGATTTTTCAACAATGCATTCGTTGTTTCATATGAAGGTTACTGAACAGGGCACTCCCAATGGTGGAAGAAAAGATGTTACCAAATGACTTGCTCAATGGAAAATGCAAGGAAATTGGAAAAAGGACGACGAAGCCACGAAGAGTGCGATATATAAGGGACGCACAGGACAGGAGCCCTAGCGCATATCTATAATGAAACCAGAATTATATTCCCATATATTGTTACTGATATCCGTCCTCATATGGCACTGGCTTGTATCCGGCGAGGGCAAGGAGTCTTAAAAGGCGATAAAATCCTTACCATTACTTCTTTCGGCAAGGAAGTAAAGCTGTGGGTTCCGTTTCGTAGGTTTATGGCACGCATAAGAACGTGTCCCTCACTTTGTCGCTCACGGTGAATAAACAACCCCTGCGGTTGAAATGCACAGCATTAGCATGCCCGTCTATTGGTGCTGTCACGGCGTGGTCGAGCAGCTCAAGATTTCGTCATCGATTTAGCGTGGGAAGAACGAAAGATCACAATAATGTAAAGTTCATCGCAACGTAGCCTCGAAACTGGTCGAGTTCAATGGAATCGCCCATTGGCTCAGGTATTGGAAAAGCACAGTCGTGACTGCTTTAAATAGGGCGTTTACAATCCTCCAGATCGGAAGCTCTGATCAGAAACTAAACAACGCTATAATGCACTGTGCAAGTGAGCAGCGATGGATAGTTTGCCATTGACTCACCGCAACTAATTTTAACACACACACACACACACACACACACACACACATATATATATATCTGTATCTGAGCCACCGGCGTGGCTCAGCCGGTCTGAAGTTGCGTTCGGGCGCGGGTTCGATCCCCGCTTGGGCTGATTACCTGGTTGGGTTTTTTCCGAGGTTTTCCCCAACCATAATGTGAATGGTAATCTATGGCGAATCCTCGGCCTCATCTCGCCATCACCAATCTCATCGATGCTAAATAACCTAGTAGTTGATACAGCGTCATTAAATAGCCAACTAAAATAAAAAATATACACTCAGGGACAAAAAAAACCGGACACTTTAATATTTGCTGGTATTTTGCAAAACATTATCTTCTCATACAATATTATGGTAGCTATCTGTTGTTATGGAGACGTGTATACATTGTTGATTGTTTTTTGTTTTATAAACAAGCCATTACAACCAAATATTCCAATTTTTCTTTCGGAGTCTCAGCTATAACAATTTTGTCTCAAACATTTTGTGCTTCATTATCGTTATCATTCGTTATTTCTTTATTTTTACATTTCCTGAGTTTAAGTGGGGTTGTAACATTTGTCTTAAAACAAGATGCGACCTGAAGATGTGGCTCGAGCTGTAGCCCTTTACGATGATGGACGCAGTGTACGTTACATTGCAAATGTTATGAATATGGCTAGAAGCACCACCCATGATGCCATAAAACGGTATAGAGAGACCCTAGAATATACCAGAAGACCAGGTTCGAGTCGTCCAAGAGCTACAAATCCAAATGAAGACAGGTATATGGTGTTGAGAGTTCTTAGGGAGCGCAACCTGCCAGCTACTAGTGTAGCCCAGCAATTTGTTAACATGCATGGACGCCCAATTTCGGCCAAAACAGTTAGAAGGAGGTTGAAAGCAAGTGGACTGATATCAAGTAGACCTGCAACTGGTCCCAGACTTCTCAGGATGCATCGAGTTGAACGACTGCGTTTTGCAAATTATCACAGGGATTGGAGAAATGGACAGTGGAGCTGTGTTCTGTTCACCGATGAGTCCCGTTTCAATCTGTGCTCACCTGATGGACGTGAAAGAGTTTGGAGAAGGAGGGGAGAACGATTTTCACAGTGTTGCATTTCCGAAAATGTGCCGTATGGAGGTGGTGGAGTGATGGTTTGGGCAGGAGTGTGTACGGATGCTCGTACAGAGTTGGTTTTTGTTGAAAATGGAAGACTAACAACTGATAGGTATATAAATGAATGTTTGGCTGATCATGTGCCATTTGGCCAATTTGTAGGCGATAATTTTGTTTTAATGCATGATAATGCACGGCCGCATATTGCCCATGCGGTCGGAGATTATCTCCAAGAAGTGGGAATCCATGTTCTTCCATGGCCAGCAAGGAGTCCAGACATGAACCCAATTGAACACGTGTGGGACATGCTGGGACGGCGTGTTAAGAATAGACGACCGAGACCAGAATCGTTACAAGAGTTGAGGCGAGCACTTTGCGAAGAATGGGAACTTATTCCTCAAGAAGACATTGCTAACCAAATTGAGAGCATGCCAAGACGTATGGATGCAGTTATTCAAGCCAGAGGGGGTAATACCCGTTACTGAAAAGAGTTTTTAATGTTTAAGGCACCATAAAATGAAAAAACAGTTAGACCAAACGATGCCATATTTATACGCTCTTTGTAATTTTTTGTAAATTTTCTCATCAGAGATTTTTTTTCAAATGTTGTCGTATAAGGTGCTAAATGAAACATTATTTTGTTCAAATGGGTTTTGTTTCATTTTGAAATAATTGGCAACAAAATACAAGCAAATATAGAAGTGTCCGGTTTTTTTTTGTATATATATATATATATATCTGACAATAAAATATTTAGTAAGCTTGCTTATGAGTCTAAACTACTCTGTTAAGGAGTTACGTACAGCTTACAGCAGTAAAATTGTAGAAATATTCAACTTTTTTTTCTCCATTACTGTATCTTGTACAATAATGAAAATTAGTATGTGTAACACACTGTCCTTCTGCTATATGAAAGAAATATTTTTACGATTTAAAAAAAATATTTACAATTTTTTTTTCTTCCAAAATTCAGTTCACTGTGCAGTGATGAAGCGTTTCCCACATAAGTAAAAAACCATCCTACATTCTGTAGTGAAATTTTTTATGTGTATTTACGCATTTCATAACTACAATATGATGCAAGATCACTTCTCTGTCTTTGATAGATTGTCTGATAAAAAGTAAATTCATATTAGCCTACATAATGGTCAAATATCAGTATTTTCTTCTAACACAAAATTAAAAAAAAAACATTATTTATTAAGGAATGTAGTTGAAAGAGCATGATATTGTAAACATGAGTTTCAGCAATAAAATAAAAGCGAGAGAACAAAAAGTTATCAAGTTTATGAGTTATGATGGAAACGCTTCATCATTGCACAGTGAACTGCGTATTTTGAATTTTGGAAAATATATATATATTTTTTTATCGTAAAAAAATGTATTTTTTTTTCAGATAGCAGAAGGACAGTGTTTTACACATAAAAATTTTCATTATTGTACAAGATACAATAATGGAGGGAAAAAAATGTTGAATATTTCCAAAAATTTTACTGCTGTAAGCTGTACCTAACCCTTTAAGGAAAGAAAAGGGTAACAATTCTATTTTCTAAATTTGAACTTCTTAACATGAAATTTTTTCGGCGTCTATATTACTTGAATGTGAGTAAATTCAGCAAAAAAGTGTAGAAAAAGACTTTAAAATGTTGATATTCCGTCACGAAAACCTGTTTGCAAACTGTGAAATATAACTATAGCCTGGATTTTGAGGATCGTTACGTTGATAAAATTTGGCAAATATATTAATAAAACGTCGCTGATTGCTGCTTATAAAAAATGATCAAAAGTTCATCCATCTCCTTCTTGAAGGGCTATGGACTTTAGGCAGATTAAGCCCTAAGTAGGTGCTCCTTATATCGAGTGTACAAGAGAAGTTCTTATCGCCATGTGGCAGGCCTTGTTGCTTCGTGTAAATGAGATCTGTTTATTAATAAAAAAGAGTTGTGTTCAGCAAAAATTATTATTATTCAATGTGTATTTTTCTCGACTGATTTGTCTGATAAATAATAATAATAATAATAATAATAATAATAATAATAATAATAATAATAATAATAATAATAATAATAATTTTCATTCCATATGTTATACTAAGACATTTTCGGTCATATTAATAAATCGTATATAACTTTTATGCGAGATTTATGCACAGTTCGGACAGAAAACATTACTATAGTCCCGTCGCTCTAATTTCCGGCAGCCAATCGCGTTGCAGGTCGGCTACATTTAAACGTGTGCGTCTTGTGATTCGCTGATGAAGACGTTATTCATTTCTTTAGGCTCGATAAATACTTAATATAATCGCCCGCCATTTTAGCTTTTTCGTTAGCGTTTGCAGAAAGCACACGAGGACGTTATTTGCCTCTCAATTATTTGCTCAATTACAGTGCGTTTGATTTATTATCATAGGAGCTACGACATGATAATGTTTAACGGTGCGGCAAACAGATTCTTCATATCAGCGTATTCCGAATCTCACCGGTCCGGTGGCATCAATGACGTCACGTTGCAACGAAAATAAGGAACAAAACTGCTGGAAGAATCGATGCTGTCATGGCGACTGTGTAAGTGGTTATCTGTGCTACGCTAGCAAAATTTTGCGAAATTTCCGTACTGCCATCTCGTTCAAATAAAAGAGATCATAAACAACTTATTTCTTGAACCGGTAGTAATAACTGGTCGGTTGACATGTTCGCTCATAAGCCATTAACATATTGTTTTTCCGTTGTGCTCATTACAAACAATGCAGCAGAACACACCGCCATGACACAACAGTGCACGATGTCATTCGTCTGCTAATTCCCGCCCTATACAAGAACCAATCAGATTCACTGATGACGGCTGATGGAGCCTGCCACCGAGCGTATTCCGAATCTCACCGGTGAGCAATCCGATGGCATCACGGTGTTCCGAATTCCACCGATGACGTCATTGATGCTCCACCGGTGTCGCACCGGTGCCATCAACTTGCAGAGGTGGTGGCAGTCTCCATCAGCCGCCATCAGCGAATCTGATTGGTTCTTGTATAGGGCGGGAATTAGCAGACGAATAACATCGTGCACTGTTGTGTCATGGCAGTGTGTTCTGCTTAAGTTCTGCTGTATTGTTTGTAATGAGCACAACGTAAAAACAATATGTTAATGGCTTATGAGCGAACATGTCAACGGACCCGTTATTACTACTGGTTCAAGAAATAAATTGTTTATGCTATCTTTTCTTTGAACGAGATGGGAGTACGAAAATTTCGCAAAATTTTGCTAGCGTAGCACAGACAACAACTTGTACAGTCGCCATGACAGCCATCGATCCTTCCAGCAGTTTTGTTCCTTATTTCGCTGCAAAGTGACGTCATTGATGCCACCGGACCGGTGAGATTCGGAATACGCTGACCACTTCTGCAAGTTGATGGCACCGGTGCGACACCGGTGGAGCATCAATGACGTCATCGGTGGAATTCGGAACACCGTGATGCCATCGGATTGCTCACCGGTGAGATTCGGAATACGCTCTATGGTAGCTCGGCAACGAAAGAACAAAAATGGCGAACGATACTACCTACCTAGACTTTATAGAGCCTTCACTTCCTAAGACGTAAGCAAAGAGGAGGAGTCACGCCGGGAATAACAGCGTCGCGACTTTATAATAAGCAATGCATAAGTGATGGATGTATAAGCAGAGTGTAACTGTACATGGGGATTGCTTTGCAGTTCTATACACGAAACCTGCTGTTTAAGCGTTCCATATAGAGAAAAAAAATAAAATGTGATTGTTTACGCATATCGTATTAATATGATGCACCGAAGTATTCTGTATTATCATATAATGAAGGATGGATTGAGCAGAGAAAAATTCTCTCCGGCACCGGGATTAGAACGCGGGTTTTCAGCTCTACGGGCTGACGCTTTATCCATTAAGCAATCACTTAGTGATTTAAGACGGCACTCATTCCGTCGGATCCCGGCCACTTAATCACTCGTAATGAGTGCACATCTGCACATAGTGCGTTGGACATTGTGCCACTGTCACACATCTGTGACACTGTGGATGAGAGTTGGCTACTAAAGGGAAACTAAGGCCCAATTGTATAAACCATTTAATCTTAGATCAGAAGTTAAATTGATCCTTGTTTCAGCTGAACTTGGAATTTTGTGTTGTATAAAGTCTAATCTGAGATTAATTTGTCTCAAACTAAAGTCAACTTTGACTGAAGAAATTTCTCCGATTAAGTTAGATGATCCAAGTTCAGTTATTTCTTTTCTGTTTGAAATATACGAGTGACAGATTGTGCAAATAAAATACCCATTATTATTAATATTAATAGATATGTTAGGTATATTTATATATATATTCCTTTCAATTTCTTGCCTTAATACACAAACAATCTTATATTTTATAAGGCTCTATCGTGTTCAGCAGTATCAAATAACATAACCTATAATTATATTATGCTTATAAAAGTCATTAATTATTAATGGATATGATAGGTACATTCATACATTTTCAATTAACTGTATTACTAAACGAAAATTGTCGTTTTATAAAGCTTTATTATATTTAGCAGTATCAAACACCATAACATGATAACAACTCGGAGAACAGTCAACCTTCTTCTTATTGTCCGCCATTATTTACATTGCACAAAAAAACAGTGTCTCCAACAGAGTGTACGGAAAGTCGCCAAAAAGTAGTTGTAAAGTCGCTAGATTTCTCATTATCAACAAAGAAAGATTAAACTTTGTCACTATGGGGTGCTAAAAAGGTCACTAAATCCCTATTTAAGCAATATAAAAGTTAAAAGAAATTGTTGTTGAAAAAGAGTTAAAGTCGCTAGATTGGCAACACTGAACAAGCCTGTATAACATGGTTCGCGCATCACGTATTTCACCTGTTTATGCGATGTTGCCAAATCCTTTTCACGTGAACTTAGATTGCATTTGAACCAAGGTAATTTGATCGCAGAAAAGTTTTATACAATAGAAGAAGTGTCTGAACTCGGTTCACTTTTCGATCTACGATCAAAGTTGATCTTTAGTCAGGGAGTTTAATACAATCGAGCCTAAGAGGTGGAACTGAAACTGAGAGGATTCAATTCGGCATCGGAACTGGAATCCGAATGTGGCTTAGTCGATAAAGCGTCAGCACGTAGAGCTGAAAACCCCGGATTCAAATCCCGGTGCCGGAGATAATGTTTCTCTTCTTCACCATCCTTCATCAATCCTGAAGGACAAGCAGATAAAATAAGAATACGAAATAATTTTGAGTTATGCAACGCATGGCAATTGTTTTGTTCCCTTGAACCTTTTCCTTCTTTTTATATTTTACTCAGTACAATGCAGACCTGAATTATAAGTGCCCGATGCATTATAATTTACAAAATATTACCCAATAGCTATTTCACAGAATTAATTGCTGCAGTGCATTACTTCAATATCACTGCACCACTAGCTAAGTCGTCCTTCACCAGCTGAATACTAATCGGTCGCAGTGAAAGATCACAAACTACAATGCAGTATTACTTATTTCATCATGGCACACGTGTAATCTCTAATTGGATCTCGTAGTATGCATTGCACTTGCAATACAGTACCTCGAGCTTGAACATTTTAGTACATAGCAGGCGCTTCAGCCACCGACGTGGCTCAGTCGGTTAAGGCGCTCGCCTGCCGGTCTGATGTTGCGCTCGGGCGCGGGGTCGATTCCCGCTCGGGCTGATTACCTGGTTGTGTTCTTCCGATGTTTTCCCCAACTGTAAGATGAATGCCAGGTAATCTATGGCGAATCCTCGGTCTCATCTCGCTATCACCAATCTCATCGACGCTAAATAGGCCTAACCTCATAGTTCATACAGCGTCGTTAAAATAACCAACTAAAAAAAACTTAGTCGCTTCACATTCAGGTTTGTAAGCAGGAATTCGTGTAGGAATCTTTTTCTCATAATATAATTCATTCGGCTGATCTGACATTTCTTTAATTTTACATTGAATTATTTATCTATTTGCCAATTTATTTATGTATTATATATTCATATATTTATATAATTATGTATTTGTTTATTCATTCATTTAATTAATTTATTTATTCATTTTATTTATTTATTTAATTAAGAGCAATGACCTTTTAACAGGTAATCTATGGCGAATCCTCGGCCTCATTTCGCAATCTCACCAATCTCATTGACGCTAAATAGGCCTAACCTCATAGTTGATACAGCGTCGTTAAAATAACCAACTAAAAAAACCTCAATCGCTTCACATTCAGATTTGTAAGCTGGAATTTGTGTAGGAATCTTTTTCTCATAATATAATTCATTCGGCCGACCTGACATTTCTTTCTTTCTACATTTATTGATATATTTATTTATGTATTATATATTCATATATTTATATAGTTATGTATTTATTTATTTATTCATTTAATTAATTAAATTATAAGCAATGAATTTTAAACAGCTTGGTTTCATATAGATAGGCCTACCATTATGTTTTAAAGAGATTGTTTTTTTTTTTTCGATATGCATTTCGTTGCTATGGTAACAGTGTCACGTCTGCATAAACAACTGTGGTTAAGAATATTATTTTTGTGCGAGATCGTGCGTATTTGCTTGCTTTCCGCACAAAACCAATACGCGGTAAGTGTGAAATACCACATTCAGTATTCCCAACGTAACACACATAACAATTTCCCTATTCTTACCGCTTAAACGTCATATTCATTTTACTGCTTTAGGATTTTAACATATTATTTTTAAAGACGTTCACTATAGTAATAATTATAAATTGGGAACTTACCACTGCAATTTCACCTAAATTGCACTGTTAATTATTGTTTTTAAATATTTGCAAAAATTAAGTAAACTCTACAACACCACAAAAGTTACTGCATTCGTGATGCAAGTAACATTAAGGAAGCCGTGAAAAAATCAACAAGATTCCAAACTCATCATAGACTGGGGGAAAAAAAGACAGACGTATATCACGGCCTGCTGGAGTATAGTAAACACAGAAAACATTTTATAGGAACAATGTTGAAGATAGATATATTTGTTTTCCAAAGTTGCCGTCATTGAACAGAAACCAAGATGGAGATTTCATTGCAACTAATTAGAAATTCCTCTTTCAGGTATGTAATAAGCGATCTTCGCACAAAATACAGTACGATACACGAGCGGTATGTTTCTTTTCATGTTCTCGGAAATTAAAAAAGCTCAACTACGTTTCGCTTTTTCAATCTTTTCCTCGAACATGAAAACGTCAACATACCGCTCTTGTAACGTATATTACTATTATAACGGTTTTGACTTCATGATTTCGTATTTCCTCGTTCAGTGCTATTACGAATGCAATAGACAATATCGCAATGCATTGAGAAGATATGGAACGTTACATGGACTGAGAAATAGACCCTGCTCTGTAAAATCATAGCTGGTGAACAAATTTGAGAATCTGGCGCAGTTATCGATAGAAAGCGATCGGGTGGTCATATTTAACTTTGTTTCCTGTTTGTTCTTGTTACAATAAACTCTCTTTTCTATACAAACAAATTGGTGATTTTCACTACTGCAGAGTATAAAAATTTGCCGAAGTTATGGTCATTTGAAACTGGGAACTTACTTTAGAATAACATTATACAGGTTGTAACAAAAAGATATGTAAAAACTTTAGGGAAATATTTCTCACATGTAGAGTAAGAAAATGTGTCATATAAACATGGGTCCGGAAACGCTTTATTTCCGTGTTTTTCATTACGTTTTATTTAACGACGCTCGCAACTGCAGAGGTTACATCAGCGTCGCCAGATGTGCCGGAATTTTGTCCCGCAGGAGTTCTTTTACATGCCAGTAAATCTACTGACATGAGCCTGTCGCATTTAAGCACACTTAAATGCCATCGACCTTCTATGCCCGCAACCTTGGGCACAGAAGGCCAGCGCTATACCAACTCGCCAGCCAGGTCGACTATTTCCGTGTTAGACCTCATTTTATACAACTAGTCTTCCCCCAGTTTACAAACAAGAGCTTGTAAATAAGAGTTTGTTTACAAACAGTTTGTAATCTGACTGTAGTAGTGTTTACGTCTGATTAGTGTTAGTGAGGTCGTGACGTAATTCTTAGATTTACCAACAGTTTTGATTTACAACTGTACTTAGAAAGGTTGTGTGCCTCACTTTATTGCTTGACTACGTGTCGGTTGCTAAATAAAAGGTTCCGTGACAGGTGGACCAAATTCTTGGCCTCCACGCTCTCCGGACCTAAACCCACTGAACTTTTGCTTATGGGGCAATTGAAAGCTCTTGTTTATGAGATCCCGGTGCAAGATGTAGAAAGTCTTTGCGCCCATATTGTAAAAGGCTCCGAAGCAATACATTCTCCAGGGATACATCAGCGTCTCTGGGATGCATTGCGACAGCGGGTTGATGCACGTATCCGTGCTAATGGAGAGCATTTTGAACACTTCTTGCAACGCAGAGTTTCATGTGGTACTTTCCTGTGTGTTTCCCATGATATGTACGCAAAGTTGTAGAAAATGAGCTCTTACACGGAAATAAAGCGTTTCAGGAACCATGTTTGTATAACATATTTTTTATCCCCTACAGGTGAGAAATATTTCCCTGAAGTTTTGAAATATCTTTTTGTTACACCCTGTAGTTCGCCTTCCATGGTTTTATTTTTATTTTTTGGGGGTTATTTTACGACGCTGTATCAACATCTAGGTTATTTAGCGTCTGAATGATATGACGGTGATAATGCCGGTGAAATGAGTCCGGGGTCCAGCACCGAAAGTTACCCAGCATTTGCTCGTATTGGGTTGAGGTAAAACACCGGAAAAAACCTCAACCAGGTAACTTGCCCCAACCGGGATTCAAACCCGGGCCACCTGGTTTCGCAGCCAGACGCGCTGACCGTTACTCCACAGGTGTGGATTCCTTCCATGGTACACCGTACGCAAAACTACGGCAGCTAAAACAACTACGGCTTGAAAGCGTCACTCATAGATGCGGACGCTTGGATGAATGACTTGAAGTCATGTATCCGCTATTCGATATAATAATACTATACAAGTATAGTAGCAAAACAACTAGCTAGATATAAAATAGACTTTGTGGGAGTACAGGAGGTTAGGTTAGATGGGAACGGCATAACACAAATAGATTACTTGTTGCATTATGGAGAAGGAAACGATAATCACCAATTAGGAACAGGATTCTTTCTTCATAAAGAATAAAATCAGCAGTAAAAAAGGTCGAATTTATCAGTGATAGGTTATCATATATAGTACTTAAGGGTAGATGGTGCGATATCGTAGTTATAAATGCTCACGCCCCTACAGAAGAGAAAGACGACCATATAAAGGATAGCTTGTATGAGGAATTGGAACAGACTTTTGATCAGTTACCTAGATATCACATGAAAATTTTATTGGGAGATTTCAATACTAAAGTAGGACGGGAGGATATTTTTAAACCGACTATTGGAAAAGAGAGCCTAGACGTAACTAGTAATGATAATGGAGTTAGGTTAGTCAACTTTGCCACATCAAAAAAATTTAATTGTCAAAAGTACAACATTCCCCCATAAAGATATACTTAAATATACTTGGACTTCTCCAGATGGATTGACACATAACCAGATAGATCATACAGAACTGCACGCATTGTATTCTTCACCTGACATAATTAGGAACATTAAATTCAGACGTTTGAGATGGGCAGGGCATGTAACACGTATGGGTAAATCCAGAAATGCATATAGAGTGTTAGTTGGGAGACTGGAGGGAAAAAGACCTTTGGGGAGGCCGAGACGTAGATGGGAGGATAATGTTAAAATGGATTTGAGGGAGGTGGGATACGTTGATAGAGACTGGATTAATTTTGCACAGGATAGGGACCAATGGCGGGCTTATGTGAGGGCGGCAATGAACCTCCGGGTTCCTCAAAAGCCAGTAAGTAAGTAATACTATACAAGACATTGCAGAAGTACTGGTTTCTACATACATTACATCTAGAGCTCCAAGATAGGAAAGTCACATTCTGTCCAACTCGGTGGTAAGGTTGCCGTAGACGTGGAAATCGATAATCTTGTCTGATACCTTTTTGATTATCTTGGTCTCAGACAGGTGCGATGGAAATAGCTCCGTGTAAGCCGCAACAGCCGTCAGCCAAACAGCGGAGCCCGCCCAACAAACAGCTGTGAGGGGTAGGACTGCCGACACTATCCATCATGAGATATGCGGAAACTAAACATGAGGCCTACTTAAGGGGAGAGGATGGTATTTTTTGGTGAAAAATGAGTGAATTAAAAAAAATCTTTAAAATACTCTGTGATATGTATGGAATGCATAGCATAACATTTTGTGCGTATTTGTGCCCTTATCGGATGTTGAGTCGCCATTTTTAAGCTTCCTGCGCTATAGATTTTTAAATCACTCGCCCGCTTTTATCGGTTTCCAGTAACTTCATTATTTTTTTTTTTGCTACATTGCCAGACAAAATTGGATATAATTTCTGAACTATTAAAGATACATGCATGACATTGAGAACACACATTCTTTAGACTACTAGGAAACTTTTCTCTGTAACAGAATTTTGTTAATTGATTTCATTTTAAAAATACGTCCGTTTGTTTGCAAGAAAGGAAATCAGAAAATTGTAATTAAGTTATAACTGTTTATTTTACAAACGTAGGGACAAATATCAAAATTCTGTTACAGACAGTTTGTAGAACATGCTTTTGCAAATACATTGCAAAAACTGTTTGAATGTATCTTTAAAAACGGTTTAAATATATCGGTTTTAGTACAATCCTCCATTGGGTACATTTTTTTTTTAAATTTGCGGCCCCAAATAATTTTTTTAAATATTTTTATTTGGTTGAGTTGCCACAGCTATGACCTCTCTACATATAAACAATTAATATTTTACTCCAAATAGGAAAAAAATTTAAAAAAATAAAATCCTCTCCCCTTAAATGAGAATGTCAGCGAAAACTGACGTATAAAAATTGTTTTCCATCCAATTTACACACATCTTCTCGCACTTATCTATACTAATAATAAATCTGTAGCCGAAATGTTTCTGGTAATTTTCGATTTTCCAAAAATAATTGGTCCTAACGTATATAATTAACCACCCTGAAACCGAAAATCGCTTTTTTGACATTTTTGTTTGTATGTCTGTCTGGATGTATGTTAACTTTTCACGCGATAATGGCTGAACCGATTTATATGAAAATTGGAATATAAATTAGGTTCGTTGTAACTTAGATTTTACGCTACATGGCATTCAAAATACTTAATTAATGAATTAAAAAAATCGAAATATCTCGCTTATTATTGATTTTTGTAAAAAAATGTTACATAACAACAGTTTCTTTAAAAATGATTCCCGATAAGTTTTATTCTTTACAAAATTTTGATAGGACTGTTATTTAAAGAGATAAATGAGTTTTAAAATTAAAATAACGCCATCTAAGACAGTGCAATCAAATAAGAACAAATGACTTCGTCTATAAGGGGCCTTGGACAACAACAATACAATACATTTTCACCGCCGCCTCAGATTGTAGCGTTGTTGTTCCTGCAGTAATTCCTACGTGCAAAATATAAAATTTTTGAGTAGGAGGAAAAAACACATTTATTCATTCCATGGCAATGGTACATAGGAGATCGTGAATTCTTACATTTTCGAAAGAAAGAAATATAAATACATATCACTGTTTATGCTGTATCACTATTTAAGTTATATGAAGGGTTCAGAACCATAGTGGGCCAAGCGCCATTTACTGAAGACGTAGAAAACAATGATTAAAATTAAGTTATTACCATAATTCAATGGAAACATACTAAATGATATGTCAGTCTTCATTAAACTATGGTTACATGTAATAAAAATTAAGAAACATGTTAAAGGAATTGTCATTGCACCATATGAGTGCTCTCTGGACCAAAATGATCGCCTTTTAATTATTTAAATACAATTTCAATTAAGTAACATATTAAATGATTTATCCTTCTAACAAACAGGAATGTTCCCTGGAACAAACGTCCTTTTTTAATTAAGTAATTATATTTATTTCTAACAGGTGTAGTGGAGCGCACGGGTACGGCTAGTAATTTAATATTTATTTACATAACCTATTTAATCTGGTAGAGGTAAGAGCATGAGGCCTTCTCTTCCACGTACATTACTTACTTATGGCTCTTACAGAACCCGGAGGTTCACTGCCGTCCTCACATAAGCCCGCCATCGGTCCCTATCCTGAGCAAGATTAATCCAGTCGCTACCATCATATCCCACCTCCCTCAAATCCATTTTAATATTACACTCCCATCTACGTCTCGGCCTTACCAAAGGTATTTTTCCCTCCTGCGTCAACTAATACACTATATGCATTTATGGATTCGTCCATTCGTGCTACATGCCTTGCCATCTCAAACGTCTGGATTTAATGTTCCTAATTATGTCAGGTGAAGAATACAATGCGTGCAGTTCTGTGTTGCGTAACTTTTTCCACTTTCCTGTAACTTCATCCCCCTTAGTCCCAAATATTTTCCTAAGCACCTTATTATGAAGCACCTTAGGATTTCTAATTCTAATTTCTAAACCTCACCAGATAAGAAAAGGACACACACACAAGATTTTGTATTTTAACGTACATAATTTCACTGTGATTTGTCACGATCCAATACTCAAGATATTAGATTTCTCAAGAAAGCAGATGATTAGGTACATTTTGTTATGTCACAAAATAAATTCTAAAATTCTAAAAATTAGACAAGGAGGGAGTACAAAATAAATAGTGGATCAAGGGACTAGGGCTACCCTTCCCCAGTTTCGTGGATTTCTTCACCCAAATTATTACAATAATTTGTTACACTTATACAATTTATAAGAAAAACAAGACTGTTTCAGATAGATAGGAATACGTATGGCTGAATGAACCTGTATGTGAAATTTATGGTTAATAGCTGTGTTGTTACACACATCCGTGTCGAATGTGACTTGCTTATTATAATTAATATCAATGCTCCAAACGCAGGCAGATATGAACTCAACTTAATTAAATCCATGTTGAATCTTTCGTACACTACTTTTAACACTTCAATATAAATAATTGATTAAATGGCGATCTTACTCGTGTTAATTATGTAAGCATGTGTGGCTTACAGCTGTTTCGACACCATCCTCAGAGCCTACTAGATCTCGACGCTATCTCAATTTCGCTGCCTGTTGTGTGGGTGCGTTCGTGTGATGAAGAGTTGCGTTAAATAGTGTCTGTGTTCTGAAATTGATCTGTGTGTTCAACGCACTAGAACAATATGAAATATACAGACACACTAAAACACACCCTAATCAAATTCTCAACGCACAAATCAATTTCAGAACACACACTATTTGACACAATTCTTCATCACACGAACGCACCCACACAACAGGCAGCGAAGTCGAGATAGCGCCGAGATCTAGTAGGCTCTGAGGATGGTGTCAAGTAGCACCGAAACAGCTGTAAGCCACACTTCTTACATAATTAACACGAGTAAGATCGCCATTTAACCAATTATTTAATTAAATCGTGACAATAAACGAATGGTTAATTTACTTTTACTTATAATGTTCGTTTCAGTTTCTAATTTCCTAAATAAAGTGCGACTATTTAAAAATCTTCATACTTAACGGCATAACATAGTCAATGGTACGTTTATTTATTAGTACATTATGCAACGAGCCTATAATGGTAGTAATTAAGACGCAAGTATGTTTATGAAACGAGCGCAAGCAAATTTCATAATTTTCATACGACTTTTTATGCTCGACCATATTGATTTTTTCCGGCAATTAGTGAAATGAATTTGTGGGAATGTGCTTTGTGAAAGGCTGGAAGATGACGGTGAATTGATGTTAATTTGTGTGTTGTTTTTATCGACTGAGTTTAATACTGTCTAATCTCGCGCTAGTTGTCTTTCGATTGCATATCCGAGAATAATCGATACTTGCGCTTTCACATTGCTACAATGGTATTTTCTGATTGGTGGAACACCTGAACTTTAATGAGGTCCATTAAAGGGCTGCTACCAGGTGTATAATTACTACATTTCGGCATGGTCGAGCATAATAGTACATAATGCAACGAGCCTATAATGATAGTAATTAAGAATCGAGTATGGATATTTATGAAACGAGCGCAATTTTCATACGAGCTTCTTAATTACCATTATAGGCGAGTTTCATACGACTTTTTATGCTCGACCATATTTCTAACTTGAAATTACCGGTATTCAGATGTATGCATTTTATTTGTAACTGACAAGATCGGAAGTGACCTTGTTCTAGGTCGTGAATTGTGAGATGTGCGCAGACGCGAAAGTATTGATTTTTTTCCGAGGAACAATAATGTCATTGACCTTGACGTAGTCCCGTTAAACTTGATAATATTATAATATTATAACCTTGATTATTGAATTCGACATTGAAAAACGAGATGACAAATTGAATTTATTTGAATATTATTTACAATTAACGCTAATTATTATAGTAACAGAACATAACCTTCTGCGACAGTATTGGATTTCCAGCCTCCGTGACTTTTCGCTAATTCTCTTTCGATTGCATATCCGAGAATAATCGTTACTTGCGGTTTTATAACGGTAGAAAGCTGACCTGTCATTGGCTGAACAGTTGTAACCTGAGTCGTCATTGGCTGAAAGACCTGACCTTTAATGAGTAGGTGTACTTTAATGACATGCATAATTACTACATTTCGGCATGGTCGAGCATAAAAGTAATTAAAGCTTAAAGATGATATACAGACCAATATAATTTTTTGTATTTTGATTACTGCAATGTATGTCTATATTATTATTATTATTATTATTATTATTATTATTATTATTATTATTATTAGCAGTAGTAACAGTAGTAGCAGCAGCCTCAGTGATATTTCTTAAACTCGTACAAGGTATGTTGTAACAATCTTTATCTTAATTAATTCAAGCCAACAAAAACCACACGCTGGTTCCACCGGATGAATTAAAAAGGGCACACAGACCCGTCGGATGGGCGTGGAGGGAAGGTGTTCGTATCCGGGTCACAAGAATGGATCAGGTGTTGCAGCTGATCCGATTACAATCACTCCATGCATGTAACGAGCAGTGACTGCTGACGTCACGAGGAGCAAAGAGTTCAAGGCAACCATGGCGGGCGTTCGTTAATGTGACGGTCGGCCGTTTATAGCCTCGTCCCTGACCATCGCAACGTCTCAAATGAGCCAGACTGCAATTTCAATTATAGCGACATCACGACAGATTCTCGGCTATCGAGTACCAGAGGAGTGGCCTGTCCCAGATTTCACCGTACAATTCCAATCGAATATAGTGTGTATATTGGTCTATAATATTTTTTTAAATTATTATAGCCTATATCACAACCAGGAAGTTGATGTCACTTCCAGTAAAGCTGTATTGCAAATGAACTGTATTTTCGATTTTAGAGAAAAGATTATTTCTGGGACTATTATACTTTAACTAGACTATTACATTTTTACTACGTCATACTACTTTTGACCAATAAAACGGTACGAAGAGACGTGCTTCAACCAGTCATGGCTGTTTATCTATAGTGATGTCACAAGAGGTCTGAGATTTTCCGGATTTATTTGGGAAATCTCAGACTCGAGTGATATTTATTAGGACTATTTTGTAAATAAAATAAAAATGTAAATAATATATCCCTAAAATTCGCTCACAAATTGTTAATAATTGTATATTAACGAATACTTAACCTATTCAGACATTGTGAAGTCGAAATAGATGAATAACGATTACGTCAATAAAGAAATTGAATGTTATTCAGTAATACCAATTGAAAAAACCGAATTATAGGTTTAAAAATATTAATTACATGTACTGCGCTTTTCTTTTGTTATAACGGAAATACGTTTTCATTATCTGCTGAAATTATAATTCAATTTAAACATTTTATAGTATAATTACAAATAACAATATTAATACATTAATTAAATGAACAACTGTTATGAAGGAGTGTCATTTTCTTTAGATAGATTGGACATGGAATTAGAAGATAAAGATGTAGATATGGGAGTAGGATTTCGCACTTTATTTAGTACAATGGATTCGTGCTGATCGATTTACGTGGAAACAGTTGACGACACTAACTAAACAAAAGAACGACCATGCGATAAATTGATAGTGATAAATCGAGCTGCAGAAATTATCGCAATGTATGACTGTGATTGGTTGGCATTCAAAGTTCCATTACACTTCATTGGCCGAAAAAAGAATGACGTCATACAAACGAAACAGTCACTATAATTTTATCACTTTCCTAGCATTTGTTTGTTGTTATCACTTCTGTAACATCTTTTCTTGTTTGTCAACATTTCAAACTGCAAATTCTTTACGGTACTACAAAACATGCTTTGCGATCGTCATTTTTTCTCCGCATACTTAGTCAATTGAAAATGGTGGCTCCGTTCAAACGTATTGGTGAAGCTAACATTAGTGAAATATAATTTTAGTAAGTCAATTAATACCTATTTTATTGTAATAGAGTACTTTATTTCTTCTAATCTTTATACACTTTCATCTGGTTTCAACACATCCCTACCATTTGTTTCTTTGTTTCCCAACATTTCAAACTGCAAATTCTTTACGGTAGGCCTACTATAAAACATGCTTTGCGATCGTCATTTGTTTATCGCACATGTAGTCAACTTAAAATGGCAGCTCCGTTCAAACGTTTTGATGAAGCTAATATTAGTGAAATAGAATTTCAGTAAGCCAATTAATATTTTATTGTAGAGTACTTTATTTCTTCTAATCTTTATGTACTTTCTTCTAATCGTGTAATACTCAATTAAATCCCACTCGAGTTTTGATTTTCTCTAGATAAATCAAAACCTCCAGTCACATTACTGTTAGTTAAATATTTTCTTTTTGTCATAAGGAACACGCTAAATACAAGGAGCAAACAATCTGTTTCCGTACTGCCCTGAATGTAGGCAACACACAGGACACAGGAAACGGAGAAGTTATTTAGAACCAGGGAGACGCCTGGAATCTATACTAAATGCAGCATTTGAAGGGCAGAGAAGAAGACTAGCCATAAGGCGCATAATGGAAAGATTCCAGAAAAAATCATAATAGGTCCTTGACATGTTTCTACAAAATCACGTGTAGAAGCTCAGTTCTTAAAGACAATCTGACGCTGTTTGATAGACTGACTCAACAGGCTTCGAAGGAATGATCTTCAGTGACACAAGCATGTATGTTTAACGGTACAGTAAATACAAGTGCAGTTCGGAAATATATTGATTGCACCTTGTACAGTGTCCAGAAGGAAGTTATCGATAAAAAGTTTTATAAGTCAACAACCAACAAATTTATCCAATATGTTTTTCGTCCCCTGGAGCGAAGAGTTCATGAAAGGCCAAGGTCGACCAGCTGGCTGCAAGTCTCACGTCCACATGTTTCATCAGAGGTTAACCTCATCCAACCAGTACGGAGGTATCGTGTGATCCCCCAACTGTTACAGCCGGTTTCTGTAACTGGATTTCACTACTTGTTCTAGCTCTCCAAATTCACCACGATTCTGGGTGGGTACCGGTCTATACACAGGCCGAAATTTCACGAGAAAATTACTTCCTCATAAGGACTCGAACCAGCGCTAATTCCGTAAGAAAAATTCAGACACCCTAAAGACACGACGTTACGGCGCGGAGATAGATTTACTTTATAAAATGATTAAATAATGCACTCTACTTCAATTTACAAGTAAATTATCATAACACAAATTAAAGCTAAGGAATAATTAACTGTATTTTTTGTATTGCAAAGGCACACGTCCTTATAAAGCAAATATTTCACGTTAATGAAATTTTGTAAAACGTATACTTTATTTTCATTTGCAAATAAAATACAGTGAAACTTCCCAATAGCGGACACCGCCGGGGAAAAATTAAATGTCTGTTATTGAGAAGTGTCCGCTATTTGGAAAATCGTTCGTATGTACTTTATACAGTACATTAAAATTTCTTATACATATTCAACACTATATTTTACAGTACAATAGACAGTGAGATTGTTTACAGTATTCATCCAGAGAGAAATCCCAGATAAAGGCATCTTATTTGCTCTAGGACGGTAGAACCATTCATATGTTAAATTGTCAATGGCAAGCCCCTCAGTTTTATCAAAAGCTCTTTTTGTGTTCTTATTTGCATTCTCAGTGTATGATTTTAAAATAACATCCTTGTTTTTCAAAATTTCCCTAACCTGAGTTTTTCCCACATTAAACTTTGTGGCCAGCTCACGAACACTTAATTTCTCCTCCTCACTATGCTTTACAATATCCACTTTCTTTTTTAGTGACGAACGTTTACGTTTTAGTGACATTTTTAATGTGACTGTACTTCCGAACACTCAACTTGACAAACTAAGAAAGTACGGACTGCTCACGTACAGTATCACAACTAACAACTGTGCTGCTTACCTTCAATAAAGTACAAGAACGTTCAAATGGACGATAATGATTGTTGCAAAGAATTCCGTTTAATTTACAACCGTAATTTTCTTTTTTTTCTTTCTTTCACGCTGTCCGTCATTTGGAAGTTTTAATTGTTGTTGGGAGATACATTTCAGTGTCCGCGTCCGTTATTGAGAATGTCCGGTATTTGGAAGAATTTTATCATAAGGGCCAATGTTATTTTGTAGGGGAATTTTAAAAAGTCCGCTATTGAGAGGAGTCCGTTACTGGAAAGTATCCGTTAAGGGAAGTTTCACTGTATTACAAAAAACTTAATTTAATATTTATATTCGCATGGAATATTCTGTACAAGTCCAAACATTTTATTTAGCAACTTCCTCGACGAAACCTTCTCAGAATTGTTAACAGGTAAATTCAATATTTTCTTGTTCACGTGACAAAACAATACATTTTTCTTTTAAACGGGGATAATTAAAACATTAAAATACTAAGTGTAAAACTCAGATATACGAAAGTGGCTTAAATGACTGAATCAGTAAAATCATCTGTTTTTCATTCAGTTCGCCAGACGTCATGAACGTAAAAGCTAAAGCAGCACTATACAGAGTGTTTCAAAAATACGGGGCATAATTTCAGGTATGTATTTCCCACATGTAGACAATCAAAATAGTTCATTACAACATGTGTCCGGAAATGCTTAATTTTCGAGTTAATGGCCTTCACAACATTGAAATTCACCCGAACGTTTTTCTTTCCGCAGGTCGTTGTCATTACAGAAGATGTTCAAAATGTCCACCTCCTGCTTGAATACAGACCTCACATCGATGTCTCATTGACCTGCGAACACGATCCCAAACTCCAGGAGTATTGCGTATGTCCTCAGAACATGTCACAATTCGATTCCGAAGGGATTCCAAATCAGGCACCGGAGACGAATAAACCAATGATTTTAAATGGCCCCACAAGTAGAAATCGAGAGGGTTCAGATCAGGTGAGCGTGGAGGCCAAGCAATTGGGCCACCTCTACCTATCCATCGATCAGGAAACCTTCGATCCAAGTACCGGCGATCCGTACGACTGAAGTTTGCAGGAGCGCCATCATGCAAGAAGTGAATGTGTTGACGATTGATCAGTGGAGTGTCTTCTAAAACATGAGGAAGTTTGTGTACGCCAGCCCCATTAGTCTGTTACAAGTACATGGGGTCCAACTAATCGATCACCAATGATACCGGTCCACATGTTGAGGGAGAACCGGACCTGGTGATGAGATGGAACAGTTGCACGTGGGTTTTCATACGCCCATACATGCTGATTGTGGAAATTTGTTATGCCATCTCGTGTGAACTGTGCTTCATCTGTAAATACAGTAATACTAAGGCAGGAAAGTTCGGATTTACACCACACTGCTGCAAGAACCACTGACAGAACCTAACTCGTGCAGGGTAATCTGCTGGTGACAGGGCCTGTACACGTTGCAAATGATAAGGATACAATTGATACTCTTTCAACAGTCTCCAGACAGTCGTATGAGGAACATTGACTTGCAACGCTACCCTTCGTGTGCTGATAGAAGGAGTCATATTCACAGCCTCCAGAATCTCCTCCTGTACTTCTGGAGTTGTAGATCTTGGTCGTCCCCTTCCCAAACCAGGAGAGTTAAATTTTCCATACTCGCACAGACGGTAATGGAGACGTACAAATGTCTTCCGATCTGGACATTGTCGCTGTGGGTACTCTCCTGGTACAAACGACGAGCCAGCGCAGCGTTGCCGTCCGCCTTACCGTACATGAAGTGTATCTCTGCCAGCTCTTGATTTGAATACATGTCGCACAGTCTAACGCCTACACAACACTGAATGTAACCTTCGCCTCGGAATGAAATGTCAGAGTGCCCTCTTAATGTCTCCTTTGACAGCAACGACCTGCGGAAAGAAAAACATTCCGGTGAATTTCAATGTTGTGAAGGCCATAACTCGGAAATAATGCATTTCCGGACACATGTTGTAATGAACTATTTTGATTGTCTACATGTGGGAAATACATACCTGAAATTATGTCCCGTATTTTTGAAACACCCTGTATAATAAAGTGCTCTAGCAAAAACAGGTGCCGGAAGCCTCCAATCAAATATAAAAAACGAGGGATAGGCCATTACTGAATCGATTCCAACATTCTCCACATGTCCTTCTTAAATCTTTCTCGTCCTTTCTTTGGTTGACCGCAGAAAAAGTGTTTCCCTGCATCTACTGCGAAGCATTGTTATAAATGCCACGTACAAGTGTATCAATTAAACTGCACAGATTTCACCAGCTGGTCACGCCCTGCCGTAACCTCTCACACTTCCAGACAGCGCACGGTTGGCGAGGTCTGCCGGGTTAACGGTCCCACGCAGTCGAAATTGAGCCTCGGGTTCAAACATCGGTCAAGAGAATGCCGGGCCAGTTATCTGCAGGGTTTAACAATTTTAATTAAGAACAAATTTCAAATTTTGACGACTGACAGAGAGTTTGTCTTTGTTTCATTAAGTCCGTTATCTCTGACATTCATCAAATGGAAGGGATTTGGGGCTGCCAATTAAATCAATCAAATGCTACTCAGTTGGCCAACTTGAATGCTAGGGCATTCGAAAACTAATGACAACATAGTTACAGTTTCACACTAAGGCCCGGTTGCAGAAACATCGATCAAAATGTGATTGGCGATCAAAGAGGGTTTGATTCGCCATCAGTTCTATTTCTGTTGCAGAAAGAACGATCAGTATTTGATCGGAGATCAGTCTTCCATCAGATTTGATCAACAGATTTTTGCTGCTTAAGTGACTGATCACTGATCAAGTATTTATGTTGTTCTCTTTATAGTGCAGTTACTGCAATTCATATAGTAAATAGTTACAGCGTAACAATATTGTTTTCGACATTATGGATTCTTCTGATGAAGAAATTTTAGAATGAAAAAAATATTATTAAGAAGAAGGCATTTCCGTCACAGACATGAATTGTTTTTATGTATAATGACAGAGAATTTGAGCAAAGATTTAGGTTAAGTAAGGATTCGTGTGTTTTGTTACTTTCAAAAATTGAAACAAATATATGCAGACAGACAAATCGAAACCTTCCACTTTCTTCTATGAACAAAGTTCTAATAACGCTGACATTTCATGCTGTTGGAATTTTTCAGGCAGTCTTGGGTGAGCTTGTTGGGGTCCACAAATCAACTGTTTGCCGAGTAGTTAGGAATGTTACGTATGAGAATGCTTTATTATCGCAGGATCTAGTAAAGTCCCCAAACTCAGACAGGGAACGATTTGAAATCCAGAGAGAATTTTCAGCCATGTCAGGATTTCCAAGAGTAATTGCTTGTATAGATTGCTCATATCCCCATCCAATCACCTGGTTGAAATGATGCCGAACTTTATCGAAATAGAAAAGGTTTCTTTTCTGTGAATATAAGGCAATATGTAGTCTACACCATCATTGAAATTCTGGAATGTCGTAGCCCGTAGGCAGGGGGTTCTACACATGACAATACAAATGTTTATACATCTTGATTACACAACTTTTAACAATATTTTTAATGAGTAGGTTACGAGCTCAATTTGTAAACAGAAAGATGGGAAATGGAATTATTTTGGGTTATGGAGGCTATGCACATTCCAATTTCTTGTCGACTCCCCTAAAAAATCCCACAACAGAAGCCCCCTCACGTTTTTTGTTTGCTTCATTTTTTCACTATATTGTAGTCTATATACAAATAGAATCCGTCTGTTTCCTTTCTACAAAAAACAACAAAACAGCAAAGCATTCACTTGTTTTCCTAGTCACCGCCCACTTGATGCATTCGTTTCGCGACTTTTAAACAGCATCAAATTGGCTTACTTACTTACTGGCTTTTAAGGAACCAGGAGGTTCATTGCCGCCCTCACATAAGCCCGTCATTGGTCCCTATCCTGAGCAAGATTAATCCAGTCTCTATCATCATATCTCACCTCCCTCAAATCCATTTTAATATTATCTTTCCATCTACGTCTCGGCCTCCCTAAAGGTCTTTTTCCCTCAGGCCTCCCAACTAACACTCGATATGCATTTCTGGATTCGCCCATACGTGCTACATGCCCTGCCCATCTCAAACGTCTGGATTTAATGTTCCTAATTATGTCAGGTGAAGAATACATTGCGTGCAGTTCTGTGTTGTGTAACTTTCTCCATTCTCCTGTAACTTCATCCCTGTTAGCCCCAAATATTTTCCTAAGCAACTTATTCTCAAACACCCTTAACCTATGTTCCTCTCTCAAAGTGAGAGTCCAAGTTTCACAACCATAAAGAACAACCGGTAATATAACTGTTTTATAAATTCTAACTTTCAGATTTTTTGACAGCAGACTGGATGATAAAAGTTTCTCAACCGAATAATAAGAGGCATTTCCCATATTTATTCTATGAAATTGGCTGTGGTTGCTAAATAGAGGTTTGTCAAATGCATTTCTTTCTCAAATCAGCAAATTAGTAAATCGGAACAAGTTGATTGGAGATTCACGTTTGTGCAACGCAATGAACAATCAAATAAATCAGACATTAACTGATTGGCGATCAGGAACTGATTTGATTTGCGTTTCTGCAACCGGGCCTTAATTTATTTAGGTTACTTTGATATTACATATTTCAAATATAGTCTCCTACCATGTGAATAATACGTTGCCAAATCCTGTACGGACAGGACGACCTGCACAGCAACTGTACGGAGATCGGACAGAAGATACTGATGCTCAATGTGGAGAATCCCGATGAAAACCTCAACAGCGATCTTGTCCGCCACAAGTGTTACTTACAACTTACAAATGAATTTCATGTTGAAGATATACCGATATGCTGTCACAATTTGACTATAATTATGTGTGTGTATTCCGCCTTTGCTTATCATACAATATGAATGAATTAATTAGTCATATTTTCTCATTAACGTTTTCGGTACGTAAATTGTACCATCTTCAGATGTTTGTATATGATGCTAATTGTTAACCAAGGCTTGGTTAACAATTAGCATCATATACAAACATCTGAAGATGGTACAATTTACGTACCGAAAACGTTAATGAGAAAATATGACTAATTAATTCATTCATATTGTATGATAAGCAAAGGCGGAATACACACACATAATTATAGTCAAAAACTTACAAATGGCTTTTAAGGAACCCGGAGGTTCATTGCCGCCCTCACATAAGCCCGCCATCAGTCCCTATCCTGAGCAAGATTATTCCAGTCTCTATCATCATATCACACCTCCCTCAAATCCATTTTAATATTATCCTCCCATCTACGTCTCGGCCTCCCCAAAGATATGCCAGAGAATCAGTCCCATTCCCAGGTTTATTGTATGGATTCGTAACAAGCTGCTTTTTACGGTGATGAGTTGTTAGCCCTTCGTCCAACCCTCAAGCTGGAGGACCACTCCTTATCGGCTGTCCACGACTGCTTATTCAATATATGCGCAGCTGCTCTCCATATCTGGAGGTCGCCACAAGTGTTACTAGAAAAATGTCAGGCCATAACGGGTCTCGAATCCGGACCGCCTGCGTGACAGACCGAAGATCTGACCTCTCAGATACCTTGCCTATGTTCTGTGTGCAAAGCGTTGTCAGAGTGATGGGATTTTTGTTATTCTGTGGTGATGACATAGTTTATTAATAACTAAACATTCTCAATTTGACGTTCGCCAAACAAAATGTGCTGTAATGTTGGTGCAAAGGGCCATTAATCTACTGAAAACTTACAGATTATGTTATGTAGCACGTGTATACGCTGGGCGCAGTCGGAATATGAGGGTCAAAGATCGGCCGATATTTCGTCAGAGAATAAAGTATGAATAGGCCACTAATAGAGTGCTATAAAAGGGGTGAAAGACCGGATTGCAAGCATTCAGCTTCAATGAATTGAACCAAACTACAGATGGTTTGTGTGCTTTCATAGAGACTATGTGACTTTTTTTTCTTTTTTCTTTCTTTCTTTCTTTCTTTCTTTCTTTTTTCTCTTTTTCTTCCTTCCTTCCTTTTTCTTTTTTTTTAGTAGGTTATTTTACGACGCTTTATTAACAGCTTAGGTTATTGAGCGTCTGAATGAGATGAAGGTGATAATGCCGGTGAAATGAGTCCGGGGTCCAACACCAGTTACCCAGCATTAGGTCATATTGGGTTGAGGGAAAACCCCGGAGAAAACCACAACCAGGTAACTTGCGCCGACCGGGAATTGAACCCGGGCCACCTGGTTTCGCGGCCAGACGCGCTGACCGTTACTCCACAGGTGTGGACTTCTTTTTCTTCTCTTTCTTTCTTCCTTTCTTTTTCTCTCTTTTTCTTAATTTCTTTTTACCCTTCTTCCTTTTATCGCTTTCTATGTTTCTCTCTTTCTTCTTCTCTCTTTTTCTTTATTTCTTTCTACCTTTCTTCCTTTTTTCTCTTTCTTTCTTTTTCTCTCTTTTTCTTGATTTCTTTCTACCTTTCTTCCTTTTTTCGCTTTCTATTTTTTCTCTCTTTTTCTTTATTCATTTCTACCTTTCTTCATTTTTCTCTTTTTATTTTCTCTCTTTCTTTTTTCTTTCTTTCTTTTTCTCTCTTTTTTCTTTATTTCTTTCTACCTTTCTTCCTTTGTTCTATTTTTATTCTTTCTCTCTTTCTTTCTTTCTTTTTTCTTTCTTTTTCTCTCTTTTGTCTTTATTTCTTTCTACCTTTCTTCCCTTTTTCTCTTTTTATTTTTCTTTCTTTCTTTTTCTCTCTTTTTTCTTTATTTATTTCTACCTTTCTTCATTTTTCTCTTTTTATTTTCTCTCTTTCTTTTTTCTTTCTTTCTTTTTCTCTCTTTTTTTATTTCTTTCTACCTTTCTTCCCTTTTTCTCTTTTTATTCTTTCTCTCTTTTTTTCTTTCTTTTTTCTTTCTTTCTTTTTCTCTTTTTTCTTTCTATCTTTCTTCTTTTTCCTCTTTTATTTTTTCTCCCTTTCTTTAATTCTTCCTTTTTCTCTTTTTATCTTCTCTCTCTTTCTTTCTTCCTTTCTTTTTTCTTTCCTTCTTTTTTCTCTCTTTCTTTCTTCCTTTCTTTCGTCATGTTTTATCTCGTTCTTTCCTTCCGACTTACAATCCAGTGCTGCGTAGAAGATATACCTATATCATATTTTGACCAACACTAGACAGGCATACATTGTGAATTTCCCTAGTCGTGTGGTCAGCAAGCTACAGGGTCACCGCTGAGACAACACAGGGCAGCATACGACAAGAGATAAACACTCACACATATAAATACAAATCTCTTCCCTTGCCCACGCCGGGACGGGAAGAGCGTACCTATCCACAGCGGACTGCAGGCCTAATCTAGCTACTTCAATCTCTGTATTTCTCTGGCGACGGGACCACCAGAATACAAACAGAGGCGGATTAGATTATCCCTCAACACGCCAGTCTAATCGCCCATCTCTTTTACATCAAAAGGGTGGAGTTAATAAAATTAGCATCTCCGAAACCTAAATCGATTTAAGAAGCAGCTGACTTACAGCTTCTTTTAGCGGTAACCTCTACACAGGATTTGTGTACCAGAGTGTAGCCAGCGGTGACCGAAACTCGAGCTGCAGTGATTACATGCTACAGACAGCCTATGAAGTAAGGCGACGGAGGAAAGGTACTTGGCATGAAAACTACAACCAGTGGTGGTTCCTGTACTAACATCTTGATCAATCCCGCGGATAAAAATCTCAAGCTTTGCTGTATCGTGATGTCACTGCTGTCATCAAGAGTCAGTGAATAATACACCATTTTTCTCGCTTCTTTTTTTAATCTTCCTCTTGAACATAATCAGGAATTTTCTAAATTCTTCTCTCGATACTTGGTCGAGAAATTCGTAGTTTTTCAAAATTAGAAACTTCTTATGGAAAAGTTATTTAAACTATTTTAATCATTACTCTTTTGAGAAATTCTGTTCTATTAAAAGACTTTAGAGCACGAGATATTTCAAACCCCATTAGGTAGCTGACTTCCTTACATTTATTCATCTCATCTTTCTCTTCCTGGCTATGATATAAGACATGACAATTCCTGGCGTTTAACAGTTCGTTGGCACATAATATTGAATCAGTTTTTCTGCAATATTATTATTATTATTATTATTATTATTATTATTATTATTATTATTAAATGAAAAACTAATAAATAGTTACCCTCAAGTGAAGATTAAAAAGATTAAAATTGAGATAAAACCTAATAATTTTATCCTTCTAGGGAGAATATCTAAAAATATCAATATTCATGCACGTACAGAAGAATTATAGAAACACATACTTAGTGCTCAGTAATAATAATAATAATAATAATAATAATAATAATAATAATAATAATAATAATAACAATACATTATTCAGCATGGTAATTAATGTTTCTATATACTTCCAATTGAACTGTTGAGCAAAGTAAACATATTACATTTTGTCCGACAGAACAACAAAAAAGTTCTCCTTCTCATTCTTTACGAAACCACCTCTTACTGCTTGTATAGACAAAGTTTGTAGAGCGACATGATACCGTCACTACTTGCCATCAGTACGTGAATGAAACACACAGAAAAGTACAGGAAACTCCTCGTACCCGTTTGAATGTCTGTGATTACACGATGTAAACACGACACCCGCTTTGGTCACCGCTGAGTGTAGGGCAGCGGTGGCGAAAATGCGACTCACGAGCACATTGTGACTCGCAATGATAGCTGTTCTTCCTACCTCCCACAACCCCCACCCCCTCACTAACTGGAGTCAAACTTCGTTCCATTTCTATTTGTCTCTGATCTGCGAGTGGCGTATCGTCACAATTCTTCTCGAATACATCTACAGTACCTCTACAAAAACGAAAGTTTCAAGTAGGATGGGAGGACGCATTTTTTTTTGCTGCCAATATGAATGAGAATATTAAATGTATGATTTGTTCACAAGTATTACGAGGAAACGGTGGTATAACATAAAACGGCATTATACTACATGTTGTGATGTTGTTATTATTATTATTATTATTATTATTATTATTATCTCTGTACGTCGATCCTTTTTCAACATATGTACGAATAATGCGGTTAGATCTTCAATTTAAACTTACAGATTTACTATGTGATGTTAAATGAAATCTAGATGTAAGGACTTGACAAATGTTGAACTTTCAAATCTTTGCCAAAAATAAATATCCGAAGCTTCGTTTTTTCGCTTTCTCTTTTGAAGCCATGTTCGCTACAATTTACGTTTTTGAAAAATTATTTTCAACAATGAAAATAGTAAAAACCAAATTCAGATCACGACTGACAGACAAATACCTTCGTGATCAACTACGACTGGCAGTAAGTGACATAATTCCTGATTTTGAAACTCTGTCGCAGAGACATTCTGAAGACAGTTAACTTTAGGTTGTGATATTGTTCATTTCTTTCTTCGTTACACGTACTAAACATTAGTTTGTAGCCTTGTACTGTATAAAATTGTATTCAAGTGCTTGACGTAAGGAAAATGAAAATCCGTTAATAAGTCAGACAGTTGCTTCACTTCCCCTTCGGGTATCCGCCTCCCTCCATAGGTGCTATGCACGCAGCAGATTACACAGTGGCTCGGCGCACGATTACATTTTCGCCACGGCTGCCCTAGTCTATAAACGTTGAATGACACTAAAATCATTCATACGGGTGCAACATATAGAAAGGTATTTGCATTTTAAAATGTCTCATATTTTTGTAAAGACCCTGTATGTATTTATGACATTCGAAATAGCCAGTTGATAGAATGGGTAAGATTCGCATCTTTCACGTCGTATGGAAGCCTTGATTATGGTGTTTCTAATCTGGAAGTTTGACCCCTGTCATTACAGTGTACAGGTGTACAGTACTGTGTTGTCGCTCGTTTAGATCCGGCGGATTATTCACCTTGTTTCACGGAAATCTCAACTTGTGTCTGTCTAATAAGGACAAAAAGGACGCCCAAATTATAGATTTAGAATAAATCTCGTTAAGCTATGACAAGTCATCGATAAACATATGGCATCAGAGAAAGTTAAGGTTAATAAAGTGTTCTATATTTGGTTATCACAAATAGCCTACATTTTTAAACAGTGAATTGTTCCACGATACGAAAACAGAATCACGCACAGAGATTTGAAGGGACGTTAACATTGAAAATGGAGACTGACAGGCTTGCAAGGCATTAGTCCAGTGCAAACAGATAATACATTCAGATAATGTATCACCGAGATCTCATTAGAAAGAACTCCCAAGCAATTTTCTCCCTCGCTACGTGATACGTAGGCTATCTGGCTAGCGGACACGGCTGGGAAACGGGTCAGGGTTGTGATAAACGCCTTTCTAGATCGCTCCGTCTAAAAACCTTGGTATCCGGTGTGTCATATCAGATCGCAGTCGTAAATAGTAAAATATTAGTTACTGGTATATATTATTTATATCGTTTACTGCAGGTTAAAAGAACGGCAAATTCCAGGCATATACAGGGACATCATTTTATTTTTACTTCAATTTTTATTGTACCTGAGTTTTTTAATGTACTTCACTCCCACCCCTTCTACTAAGGAGTCCATACCTGTGGAGTAACGGTCAGCGCGTCTGGCTGCGAAACCAGGTGGCCCGGGTTCGAATCCCGGTCGGGGCAAGTTACCTGGTTGAGGTTTTTTCCGGGGTTTTCCCTCAACCCAATACGAGCAAATGCTGGGTAACTTTCGGTGCTGGACCCCGGACTCATTTCACCGGCATTATCACCTTCATATCATTCAGACGCTAAATAACCTAGATATTGATACAGCGTCGTAAAATAACCCAATAAAATAAAATCTACTAATGAAGTTCCACCTCCACACAGAACCAAGACCGCAGAAAGTAAGCAGTACTGAGTTACTGAGTATAGTACGTTCCAGAAATATGTTCGCGTTTTCCAGTGACGAAGGAGCTTTCAATATTGAATCATATTTTCGCACAGGTACTGTCCGTTTGCCTACGTCGCATCCCGATTTCCTCCACCTGCTTCTGCTCGCCCCTCTGTAATAGCTGGGCTGTCTTAGCTCTTTTCTGAAAACATTAATTTCTCTTAGGAATTGGAAGTTTACGTAATATTATACAGCTGTTTAATTTAACTTAAATAAAAGGGCCTCGTTAAGTAATTAACTGTCAAGTGATTTCCTTCCTTTCTACAATCCTGCGGCATAACCACTTGGACGGACAGTAGACAGCATGTCTGAGTAATTTTATATTTTCGGGCCGGGCAGAAGTGGAGATTGAATTGACAGTACGTAGAGTAGGTACAGAATTATTTCAACATGAGTTACTAGTACGAAGGACGAAACTGGCAATTGGAATTGGATGCAATAGTCTATAGTGCGATAATATGCACAAAAGAACTGAAGCCTGTATCGAAATGAACTGCCATCATTTTCAAAATTGTGTTTAAATATTCATATTATGATTATTTTTCAATTTAACTTCTTTCTCTATATTGTACGCTAATGTGCTGTAGACAGTATAATATACACTGCATAATGAATACGTTCGCATGGATAACTCACTTCGTGAGTAAAACCACTTATTCTTAATACAGTACTGTACTTTGATTAAAGAAAAACCTAATGAAAATTATCAAACTCAAAATCGCGATATTTCCTAGTTTACGTAAATGGATGAACTACTTTCCTTCCTTCCTATACCTAGAAGAGTGATTTGTGTTTTACACCAGTATCATCGAACTCCAGTCTTGTAGGGGGGAGCAAGCGGTGTTTCCGGTTCTCTAAAGGTATAGACAGGTTATTATTAAAAATGTTAGTAAAAATAAAATGATGTCCCTGTATATATTATTCCATACGACGTCACCATCTTCGATTTTTGGGACTGACTAATATTCCATAACAAAACTCTTATCGCGTTGTGCTTTTAAGGTGATATTGGTCAGCAACTTCCTATCATCAGAATATTAAATTATTTTCTCGAAATCTGCTGAAGCTATAGAGCTGACATTTTTACAACACATGGGCACGTATCTTTTGCTTATGATGTAACAGTAGTTGCTTTGTTAATTCATTTCCTTACAAACAATTCCCATGCGAATATTTTCAAAATTTTCAATACACCATCTTCAGTAATACGTATTTACGGCATATTAGATTTACGAAAACATTCTGTAAGGTTACTAAATAAATAGGCCTATACCTGAAAATTTCACTTTTCTATAAAAATAACTTGAGAAAATATTTATTTTGAACAAAGAAATCAAACTTGTGAAAAACGAACATTAAAATTAAAACTTACATTCTTCTAATGCACTTATACTTCTCAGACAAATCTGAAAATTACCATGGAAACAGTTTTAATAAGTTCTCTTCCCTTTATCTATTGAATCAGTGCTGGCCATCCAAGCGGCATATACTACCTCTTTCGTCTGTCTCTTTCCTTTCCGCTGTAAAGCGCTAAGGCTCTCCTGAGCTCTAAAGCGCGCGCTTGCTCCTATGGGCATCAATTGACATGCCTGAAGTAAGCAAATAGTCTTGCTGCTCCCTACAGCGGGGGAAAGCATAACTGATCGCACTGTATATCTGCGTAGGAAACCTGTACTATACCCAAGACTTCACTCCAGCCCAATTTAACTATTGCATGTGGTAGATGAAATAAGGGGGAGATGGAGAGTGTTGGTGGAATGAAAGACAACGGGAGTATCTCGAGAGAAGCCCTCAACGTCTGCTTTGTCCATCACAAATTCCATCACGACCTGGCCGGGAAACAAACCCAGGCCGCGCACTAGCGCCTGAGCCACAGGCGCGGCCGTTGCCATGTTTACATAGTCATTCCAACAGATCTGGAGAGTCTTCTTCCGGACCGGAGAACGCGAATTCGATTATGCGCACTGTTCAAAACATACAGAGGTGAGCCTGCCTGGAGAGAAATAAAAAATAGGTTGCAGCCGCCAAATTACTCTTCAATGAACGACCACTCATATAAATGAGGGAAAGAAGACTGAGGACGGACACTGGAAAGTTTTCTTTTCTCAATCGTACTATCAGGGACTGGAATGCTTTACCTGCAGACTTACTAAAGACTTTACCAATAACCAAAAATGTATTTAAAAATAGGTTTAAGGACTTTACTAATAAACAGTAGTATATTATACACACTACTTAAAGGGTGTAATTGATATCTTGTTATTTGAAGTGTTCTATCAGTGAGGAAGTGTGTTGTGTCAGTGAAGTCTATTGTGTAAGTGAAGTGTGTTTGTGTCAGTGAAGTGGCTGTGCAAAGTATTTGAACAGTGAAATGGTTAGAAGTGTTAGTGAAATCAGGTAGAATCAGTGCAGTGAGTGAGTTGACAGTGAAATAAGTGTGGTGCCGAAAGGTACTTGTGCAGATATGAACCTGTCATATTCGTGGGTCTTAGTTCGAACTTAGGGTTAAGATACAAATTAGATTTACTTTAAATGTTATTTTAAGTGATCGTGCTTCATTTAATTTATGATGCTCCTTGTTATTATTATCATTATTATTATTATTATTATTATTATTATTATTATTATTATTAATTATTGTTTTTATTAGTTGTGTTTATTATTAATTGTCATTATTGAGTGTAAATAGTTACCACTGCCACCAGGTATATACCCATTTGCAGTGTGAAAAAATACATAGAGATTCATTAATGACTTTGTTTCTCTCTCTCTTCTTGTTACTTTCCGTAAACACTGTCCGCCCAGTCTTCTTGAAATCCGATCTCTGATGTAAGATCTGCCATCCGCAGGTTCCACATTGTTCCTGTGTACGTAAATCTAAGTTGACAGAGTCGCGCCAAGTGTCCACCTAATTTCCAGTCTGCTGATTTTAAGTTAAGAACAATTGTAGACATTGTATTGTTCACGCATGACGAAATATTTTCAAACAAAATGAATCACAAATTGTTACACAAGTATACTCCGGGTCAGCTTACTTCATACCCTAAGGGTGAAACCTAACCATTTCCCCCCCATTACTACATATGCTAGTGGATTGTGGTGATTTCATAGTTTGCAGGTTCAATTTTCTTTTGCCAACATCATTTCGAATTTCGATACTGACAAATACTACAAATGGTAGTGATTTTGTAACTGGTATGTTGGCAGCTGAGACAAATATCGACAATATTTGTCGGTACTGAAGTTCCATGAAATTAAAATTGTACTAGATTTCTGAGCCGGTTACTGGAAGCTAGTGAAATTTGAACACACTAATAAGTAATTAATATCAGTATTAATATTAATACATAGTCATGTTAACTGATGCCCATAGGCGCAAACGCGCGCTTTAGAGCTCAGGAGAGCCTGAGCGCTTTACAGCGGAAAGGAAAGAGATAGTATATGCCGCTTGGTCGAGCTATATTCAGGGATGGCCAGCACTGATTCAATGGATAAAGGGAAGAGAACTTATTAAAACTGTTTCCATGGTAATTTTCAGATTTGAATGAGAAGTGCATCATAATAATGTAAGTTTTAATTTTAATGCTGATTCTTCACAAGTTTGTTTTTTTATTTAAAAGGAATATTTTCTCAACTTTTTTACAGAAAAGTGAAATTTTCAGATATGTTTATTTAGTAGGCTTACAGGTACTGAAACAATGTTTTCATAAATCTAATATATCGTAAATACATTACTTAAGATGGTGTAGTGAAAATTTTGAAAATATTCGCATGGAAAATGAAAAAGAAACAGGTCAATTGTATCAGGAATCCCCTCTTTTACGACTGTGAACCAACTTTATTTGCCTCAAGAAGGAAGTCTTAGTAAATGTTTCGCCGTCTTTAAAATCCATAGCTCTCGTCCAGTCTTGAACCCACGAACATCGAAATCGAATCTGACGACAAGCAACGTCGAGCACTAGCTGTCAGCGTGCTGCAGCGTTTCTGAACTCGGTCTGCTCTATCAGTAGCCGCAAATTCATCGAATTTTGCAACATCTATATCGGCTTGTTCGCGGCCAAATAACCGCAAGCTACTGCGGTCGTAGCTCGCAATTTGTGTAATTAAATTCAGTTTAGCTTACTTGTTCAGTACTGCAAAAACATTTTGTCCTAGACTTTTTTGAACATGAAGCCGTAGATGAAGCTCTAGAAGACTGGGATCAGATCTGCGGTGAGAATGAAGAAATGCAATTCAGGGGTAAAGAAAAAACTGTGAGACCAATATAACTCAGAAATACTGGACGTTCATTTCAAAGTGTGTCATGACGTCACTATTGTGAGTCAGCGATTTGAAGCGAGTTTCAGCTTTTATGTCAGAGAAGTTGCCTATTAATCAAGGCGTTCAATCTGAACTTGAGAACGTGTACGATATAACTTGAACGTCGTAGCAACAGATGGCGGTCTGTAAAGTCTGTGTGCTACCATAACCTCTTTCGAACTGTGTTTTGCGCGGGCAAGTCGTACGCAGGGTATTTGTTATCATCGGTTGCGTACGGCAACATTACACAACACAAATCAAATGCTCCGTGTCGATGTTGACCGTCGAAGATAATGTCAACATATACGTAAGTAATCGTCTTAACCCTCTCCACATATCCCGACAGTAAGAAAAAAACTCACCTCAGCACGTGTTTCCAAACAGTTCACAATCCTGCCACTAAAGGTGTTACCGTACGTATCGGTAAGTACCCTTCAGAATGAACGCCGTACTTGCTAGGCAACTTCTCTGGCACATAGGTAATACGCCTCTGCGGAAGTGTAGGAAGATTGAATTCTCTAGGCTCATCGACTAGCCACATGACGGCATACAGCGTACTTGTTAGGCAACTTCTCTGGCACATAGGTAATACGCCTCTGCGGAAGTGTAGGAAGATTGAATTCTCTAGGCTCATCGACTAGCCACATGACGGCATACAGCGAGCCATGACACACTTTGAACTGTACACCCAGTATTAATCATGTTAACTGCACACCAGAAGGCTCTCAAGAATCTTAGGACAAAAATAATTAAGGAAGATTTATTGTGTCGTGAGAAGGGGAGGGAATAATGAGAAGTAATCACGAACTGGACGACATTGGGAAGAAAGGTATGGACGGCGGAGGAAGCGATGGATACCTAAAACTAACTGAGAAGCGGAAAGTCGGAGAAGCAAAATTAAGAATTGGAGCCCAATATCAAAGGACTTGTAGAGTCGGAAAAGAAGAAGGAATATGATAATTTTTTTATTTTATTGGGTTATTTTACGCCGCTGTATCAACATCTTTGGTTATTTAGCGTCTGAATGAGATGAAGGTGATAATGCCGTGAAATGAGTCCGGGGTGCAGCACCGAAAGTTACCCAGCATTTGCTCGTATTGGGTTGAGGGAAACCCCCGGAAAAAACCTCAACCAGGTAACTTGCCCCGACCGGGATTCGAACCCGGGCCACCTGGTTTCGCGGCCAAACGCGCTGACCGTTACTCCACAGGTGTGGACAATATGATAAATGAAGGGCTCAGAGTAAAGGGCGACTAACCCATAATTACAAAATGAGTAAATAAGAGTTGATATTAAGAGGATCCTGACAAAAATGATTGGTTTCACAATTTATTTTAATTGGTCTACATTGTATAAATACAAAAAAAAATATTATGAATCTATAACAACAATGTATAGTTTTGAAAAAAGGCTTAATAATGAACAATATAAAATTGTGGGTTGGTCGCCTTTGGCTCTGAGCCCTTCGAATATATCTTTCTAATTATAAGTAGTATAACATAACGTGTTGCGATGCTACAATAGTAATATGCGTTACAAAAGCGGTATGTTGAAGTTTTCATGTTCGAGGAAAAGTCTGAAAAAGCGAAACATAGTTGAGCTTTTTTAATTTCCGAGAATTGAAAGAAAACATACCGCTCGTGTATCGTACATTATTTTGTGTGAAGATCGTTTATTACATACCTGAAAGAGGAATTTCTAATTAGTTGCAATGAAATCTCTATCTTGGTTGCTGTCCTATGACGGCAAATTTGCAAAACAAAATATATATCTATCTTCAACATTGTTGCTTTAAAATGTTTTCTGTGTTTACTATACTCCAGCAGGCTGTGATATACGTCTGTCTTTTTTTCCCCCCAGTCTATGACGAGTCTGGAATCTTGTTGATTTTTTCACGGCTTCCTTAATGTTACATGCATCACGAATGCAGTAACTTTAGTGGAGTTGTAGAGTTTACTTAATTTTTGCAAATATTTAAAAACAATAATTAACAGTGCAATTTAGGTGAAATTGCAGTGGTAAGTTTCCAATTTATAATTATTACTATATTGAACGTCTCTAAAAATAATATGTTAAAAGCCTAAAGCAGTAAAATCAATATGTCACTTAAGCGGTAAGAAGAGGGAAATTGTTATGTGTGTTAGGTTGGGAATACTGGATGTGGAATTTTAGACTTTCCGCGGATTGGTTTTGTGCGGAAACCAAGCAAATACGCACGATCTCGCACAAAAATTTATTTCAAGCTTTCTCGCGGAAATACACGTTTTCAGAATCTCTGTCTGTCTGTCTCCCTAAGTACCCAACAATATCTCCTGAACTATTGGGCGAATTTTATTCATACGCCTAATCCATCTGGCTAGAGTCCAGTCATTTTCAACCGGTGTGCCGCGAGAAAATGAAAATAGTGAAGGCTGTAGCAGCAAAAATTGGAAAACAAAAGTCAAAAAATGAGTCCACAGCAGTCAACTTTCAGCGAATGCGGCTCATGTCAACATTCAATAAACAGTGTAGGCCTGTATGTGTGAGCAGCAGAGAAGAGAATGACTGACGATCGACCAGGATTTCCAGATCAATTAAATTAAAATATCGTATTTCAGTTGTTTTATGAGAAAAAAAAATCCGCCCCTCTCCGGTTAGGAACCATTGGCTTAGATTGTAATGAAGGATGTTGGAGCGGAGAAAAATTCTCTCCCGTACCGAGACTCGAACCCGGGTTTTCAGCTCTACGTGCTGACGCTTTATACACTAAGTCGGCGTCGACCTGGTTGGCGAGTTGGTATACCGCTGGCCTTCTATGCCCAAAGTTGTGGGTTCGATCCCGGGCCAGGTCGATGGGATTTAAGTGTGCTTAAATGCGACAGGGTCATGTCAGTAGATTCACTGGCATGTAAAAGAACTCCTGTGGGACAAAATTCCGGCACATCCGGCGACGCTGATATAACCTCTGCAATTGCGAGCGTCGTTAAATAAAACATAACATTAACATCCACTAAGTCATCGGATTCCAGTTTCGATGCCGGAATAAATCCTCTCAGTTTAAGTTCCACCTCTTAGTTTCCAACCCTCATGCACCGTGTCATAGATGTGTGACAGTGGCACAATATCCAACACACTATGTGCAGAAGTTTTCTCCGCTCCACCCATCATTCATAATATGATAATGCACGGAAATATCATATTAATAATTAAAATGGTTAGGTAACTTTAACAAGAATGTAAATATCGTAACATGAAAATCTACAATTCCAAGAAATGAACAAAATGTAATGTTATTCTTATTTCCGTACTAGCCGTACCCGTGCGCTCCGCTGCACCTGTTAGAAATAAATATAAAGTAATTACTTACTTACTTACTTACTTACTTACAAATGGCTTTTAAGGAACCCGAAGGTTCATTGCCGCCCTCACATAAGCCCACCAGCAGTCCCTATCCTGTGCAAGATTAATCCAGTCTCTATCATCATACCCCACCTCCCTCAAATCCATTTCAATATTACCCTCCCATCTACGTCTCGGCCTCCCTAAAGGTCTTTTTCCCTCCGGTCTCCCAACTAACACTCTATATGCATTTCTGGATTCGCCCATACGTGCTACATGCCCTGCCCATCTCAAACGTCTGTATTTTATGTTCCTAATTATGTCAGGTGAAGAATACAATGCGTGCAGTTCTGTGTTGTGTAACTTTCTCCATTCTCCTGTAACTTCATCCCGCTTAGCCCCAAATATTTTCCTAAGCACCTTATTCTCAAACACCCTGAACCTATGTTACTCTCTCAGGGTGAGAGTCCAAGTTTCACAATCATACAGAACAACCGGTAATATAACTGTTTTATAAATTCTAACTTTCAGATTTTTGGACAGCAGACTGGATGATAAGAGCTTCTCAACCGAATAATAACACGCATTTCCCATATTTATTCTGCGTTTAATTTCCTCCCGAGTGTCATTTATATTTGTTACTGTTGCTCCAAGATATTTGAATTTTTCCACCTCTTCGAAGGATAAATCTCCAATTTTTATATTTCCATTTCGTACAATATTCTGGTCACGAGACATAATCATATACTTTGTCTTTTCGGGATTTACTTCCAAACCGATCGCTCTACTTGCTTCAAGTAAAATTTCCGTGTTTTCCCGAATCGTTTGTGTATTTTCTCCTAACATATTCACGTCATCCGCATAGACAAGAAGCTGATGTAACCCGTTCAATTCCAAACCCCGCCTGTTATCCTGAATATAATTACATAATTAAAATAGGACGTTTGATCCAGGGAACATTCGTGTTTGATAGAAGGATAAATCGTTTAATATGTTACTTAATTGAAACTGTATTTAAATAATTAAATTGCGATCATTTTGGTCCAGAGAGCACTCATTTGGTGCAATTACAATTCCTTTAACATGTTTCTTATTTGTTATTACATGCAACTATAGTTTAATGAAGATTGACATATCATTTAGTTTTAATATGTAAACTTTATATTACTTGCTATATGGTTCCATTGAATTATGGTAATAACTTAATTTTAACCATTGTTTTCTACGTCTTCAGTAAATGGCCCACTGTGGTTCTGAACCCTTCAAATAACTTAAATAGTGATACAGCATAAACAGTGATATGTAATTATATTTCTTTCTTTCGAAAATGTAAGAATTCACGATCTCCTATGTACCATTGCCATGGAATGAATGAATGTGTTTTTTCTTCCTACTCAAAAATTTTATATTTTGCACATGGGAATTACTGCAGGAACAACAACGCTACAATCTGAGGCGGCGGTGAAAACGTATTGTATTGTTATTTTAAAAGTCTATCAGACCTACCAAATTTTGCATAGAATATAACTTATCGGAAATCATTTCTAAAGAAACTTTTATTGTGTAACATTTTTCACAAAAAAGCAATAATAAGCGAGATATTTCGATTTAATTCAGGCTCCGTTAAATGAAGTATTTTGAATGCCATATAGCCTAAAATCTAAATTACAACGAACTTAATTTATATTTCAATTTTCATCGAAATCCGTTCAGCCATTATCGAGTGAAAAGTTAACAATTATCCAGACAGACAGACATACAAACAAAAATTTCAAAAAAGCGATTTTCGGTCTCAGGATGAATAATTATACATGTTAACACCAACTTATTTTTGGAATAGCGAAAATTACCAGAAAATTTTCGGTTACATATTTATTATTAGTATATATTATATTATATTATATTATATTATATTATATTATATTATATTATATTATATTATATTATATTATATAAAAAGTGCGTTGATAACGGATGTACTCCGATAAAAAAGTTTTTAAATTGTTGTGGGGGCTCTTGAATCTCAGAAGCAACAACTTTTACAACAGCGCAACATAATCTGCTTGGCTCATTACCCAATTTTTTTTGCATTGCATTTATTGCATATGTATTTTAACACGATTCGATTGAACATTGTTAAAATTTGAATTATAAAATAATGGATTGCTAAGCTAACGTACTATTACTGCATACTAAATCAATACACTCTCGTTGTTCGTTAATACTCTGAGATTAAAATGGGTGTGTACATAAATATTATTTTAAGAAATACAGAAAACGAATGTACAAAAAAGCCTATCAAATTTCCTGTGCATAGGAAGCTATTTTAATCTTACCTGTCCTCGATTTACTAAGAAGTTACTGTAATAACATTATAGCAGTATGTCCATCTAGAGAAACTACACTTTTCAATGGTGAAATAATAATTATTTATACAAATCGGTTAATTTAGCTTCCGATATTACTTCATACAAACACAGAAACATTCTCTGTAGGCTAAGTTTAATAGCTTTCGATTGTTGTTGTCCAAGGCCCCTTATAGACGAAGTCATTTGTTATTTCATTGCACCGTCTTAGATGGCGTTATTTTAATTTTAAAACTCATTTATCTCATTAAATATCAGTCCTATCAAAATTTTGTAAAGAATAAAGCTTATCGGAAATCATTTTTAAAGAAACTTTTGTTATGTAACATTTTTCACAAAAATCAATAATAAGCGAGATATTTCGATTTATTTAATTCAGGCCGCCTTATAACCCCCTCTTTTAAATAATGTATTCTGAATGCCATATAGCCTAAAATCTAAGTTGCAACGAACTTAATTTATATTCCAATTTTCATATAAATCGGTTCAGCCATTATCGCGTGAAAAGGTAACAAACATACAGACAAACATACAAACGAAAATTTCAAAAATGCGATTTTCGGTTTCAGGGTGGTTAATTATATATGTTAGGATCAATTATTTTTGGAAAATCGAAAATTACCAGAAAAATTTCGGCTACAGATTTATTATTAGTATAGCTCATACAGTTCCATGAAGTAGCAACGTACGTGTATTGCAAAGCACGAAATATAATAAGTAAGTCCCTCCCGGCTTTTATATCCTAAAATTGCTGAAACGTGAAAAGAAGAACCCCACAAAAATATCTTTAGATAGTTAAAAATTACCAAATATTAACAAGAATTATTTTGAAAACTGAACAGTAATAGGCCTACTTATTAATTCCCGAACACGATGGGAATGCAAGTTTCTTTTCACGCTAGCCGACCTCATTTCTCGCAGGCTAGACCTCATTTCTCACAATTAATGCCCATCAACTTAATAATTAGCGCTTGGGCTTCACATTTCAACACTGACTCTTTCAACACCGTTCTGCTATTGTAGAAAATAAATGGAAATGCTGTGCATTTGTATGGTCCATAAGTAGCATAGCCTACTAGAGTAATTTTAAACTTTATAAATGGAGCTAGCGATATACCAGTAATGTGATTGGCTCAGAATCAAGGTTGTTATGCAACAAAAGTAAGAAAGGATTAGAGATGAAAAGAAATTAGATTTCTAAGATAATTAATTGGATTGGTATGTACAAATCAAATAACAAATCCGGCAATAAGGTAAGAACTGGAGTAATAACTATTGTACGATATAGAACTACATAAATGAGAATAGAAAGTTCACTTAAATAGAATGAATGATACAAAACTCAGCCAAATAAAATAGCATTTTGCTCGTATCATAAACCCAGGGGAAGGATATCAGTGTAATACCGGTGTCTCAAGACCGGTCGCCAGACCGACTCTGAATTAAAAAAAAGCGTCCTGGATGTCTATTTTTGGCATGTCAGAAGGAAAGGTAGCTAAACCTAATACTACCTTTGTGAAAGAGAAAAACTAAGAAATCGAGAAGAAGCAGCAATTCTATTAAAACAGTGCTTTATATGCTTTTTTTTTTTACTTTTTTTTTTTTGTTTAAGACTGTCATTATTGTTCACAAACTTGGAGTAGTTCGTTATATACGTTCTATTAAGGGTGCTACGATGCTATTAATATGATATCGATATGAGATATTTTGGTAGGCCTACTGATAATTCTGATACTTTACCCGTATCAGCACTACGTTTTACGATATCGGTGTGTAGACCTATACTCCGATAATTAATAGTAGATGCAAACTTTCTGTCTCTCAATATTAATAAAAGAGGCGTTAGACATTTTTCTTTAAATAAAACAGAACTTCCCCCAAGTGAAAATAATTTCAAAATAGCTTTACTAGTACATACCGTAAACTGATCAAATATTAATCCTTCATTATATCCTAAAGTTCTTACATGTGAACAGGTGAAATATTTAAACATTACAATGGACTAAAATTTATGGTGGGAAAATCATATTAGATTATCTTCGCTCTTACTTACTTATGGCTTTCAAGGAACCCGCAAGTTAATTTCCGCCCTCACATAAGTCCGCCATCTGTCCCTATTTTTAGCAAGATTAATCCAGTCTCTATTATCATAACCCACCTCCCTCAAATCCATTTTAATATTATCCTCCCATCTATGCCTCGGCCTCCCCAAAGATCTTTTTCCCTCCGGCCTCCCAACGAACATTCTATATGCATTTCTGGATTCGCAAATGTCCAAAAATGCGACAACTACATTGGACTTGAGGAAACTTCAGAAATGAAGATGATTATGGAGAAAATGAAATCAGAGATATATTTTTTATTTTATTGGGTTATTTTACGACGCTGTATCAGCATCTAGGTTATTTAGCGCCTGAATGAAATGAAGGTGATAATGCCGGTGAAATGAGTCAGGGGTCCAGCACCGAAAGTTACCCAGCATTTGCTCGTATTGGGTTGAGGGAAAACTCCGGAAAAAACCTCAATCAGGTAACTTGCCCCGACCGGGATTCGAACCCGGGCCACCTGGTTTCGCAGCCAGACGCACTGATCAGATATATATATATGAACAAATTAGTTCTGGAGAATCTATAGATTTAAATGAAATGTTAATGAAATGGGCAATGTTCAAGAAGGTATTGAGCAATAGATGTTCAGGAACGAATTTAAAAGTTAGTACAATTCTATTAATGTAGAAGTTAAGTGAACATTTTCCTCTAACTGATTTAGCTATACAAAATGCTGTAACAATTCTGCTGCATACTGTATGTTGTGAACAAGAATTCAGTTGCATGAATCTTGTGAAAAGTGAAATTACAAACCGCCTTTCAGTAGGAAAAAGCATTTTGCTAATCTTGAGGGGCCCACTCGTAAATAATTTAATTTCTCAAGTGCTTTCGATGTTTGGAGCGCTCATAAAATATTTTAATGTAATATAAATTCAGCAGTAATTGATTCTAAACGTAGATCTAATGATTTACTTGCATGTAAGCCTATCTAGAGTATGTAAGATTAGTTGAAAGTAATGAGACTCCAAGAAACAAGTTACTTTGTTTCTGTCTCTGCAAACCTTATTAATTTTATATTTCTGTTATTTAGAATGTTGCACAAAAGTTTCGCAACTTGCACAAATATAATTTTTCATTTGTGCATTTTTGCAACAATAATAATTTATTTTCTAGCTTAAACTCTGCTTCAAACGCACCTGAACTTCAGCAAATTCACATGGCCTTGCAAGCCTGTAAGTGACAGAAAGACTTCTTCGTTTCCCATCGCGCTATTTCGCAAAGTCGGCTGATGCACGCTAATATTCGTGACAGCATTAGAGGCAGGAAACAAAACAGCTTATTTCTCTTGAGAGTTGCGGAAGGTAATTGGATCTGTGCTGCAATAAGTACTTCATTTCTGCCAAGTATTAGACTGAAATATCTGATGCAGTTCTCCATTCTTTGAAATAGGCTTCATCTTCCAAATGGATTTGTGTTACAGAATTTCTTACCATTCATTCTTTTAATATGGTGTGATATTTGATCAAGACCAATCAAAATGTTACATATCAACAATCACGATCCTATATTAGTGTAGATCGATAATAGTGGGTCATACTCTGAGAGAACAAGTAGGCTGCGCATTTGTTGCCTACCACAGTGATAATGAAACATTTTGCACCAAGATAAAACTCTCTCCTTATTGCACAGTTTTTCAGGCAGAACTTCTAGCAATTAATGAAGCTATGAAATGGTGCATTAAGAACGAAAACTCAGCGCGCATATTTAGTGACTCCCAAGCTGCCCTTCACTGCATCGCTGACAAGTACAACCGTCACCCATTAGCGATAGAGGCAAGGGAATTACAGACGTGGACAAATTATTAACAAAGTTGACGATTTTTATGATAATTCTGTTTACAAAATTTGACTTTTCAATTTAGACTACAGTTGACAATTTTGCATATTTTCATCATTACAGTAGACAGAAATATGCAAAAATGTCAACTGCAGTTTAAATTGAAGAGTCAAGTTTTGTAAAAATATATAATAAAAATCTTCAATTTAGCTAATAATTTATAAATTAGCAAAAATGTCAACTGGATTGACGAGCCAAATTTTGTAAAAATATAAAACAAAAGTCTTCAGTTTTGCTAATAATTTGGAAATATCCAAAATGTCAACTGTAGTCCAAATTGAAGAATCGAATTTTGTAAAAATATACAATAAAAACCTTCAGTTTTGCTAATAATTTGTAAATATGCAAAAATATCAAATGTAGTCCAAATTAGAGAGTTAAATTTTGAAAAATATATAATACAAATCTTCAATTTTGCTAATTATTTGAAAATACACAAAAATGCCAACTGTAGTCTAAATTGAAGAATCATATTTTGTAAAAATATATAATACAAATCTTCAATTTTGCTAATAATTTGTCCACGTCTGTACTTGAAACGTACGCGCAGCAGATATGCCTCACTTGGGTCCGTGGACACAATGGTGTAAGAGGAAATGAAAGAGCTGATGAGCTAGCGAAAGCAGCAGCCTCCAGCAGCGAAACTCCGACCTACAGTCTACAACCGATATCCTACATCAAGAGATAAATACGACAACAGACTCATCAAAACTGGAATATTAGATGGACGACAAGCACAACCGGATCACTAACAAGAGACACCTACTTCCCAACAATCCACGACCGACTCAAAAGCCATCACTTCAAACCTACTTTCGTGACAACGCAGTTTCTTTCTGGACATGGGGAATTTGGTACTTACTTCGGCAGATTCAACATTCCAGCAGACATCGACCCTACATGCTCCTGCCGCGAAGACCTTCACAGTGTGCTCCTTCTACTGGGTGTTCATTTCAAAGTGTGTCATGACGTCACTGTTGTTGGGTCACCGATTTGAAGCGAGTTTCAGTTTATATGTTAGAGAAGTTGCCTATTATTTAAGGCGTTCTTCAATCTGAACTTGAGAACGTGTACGGTATAACTTGAACGTCGTAGCAACAGATGGCGGTCTGTACGGTCTGTGTGCTACCATAACCTCTTTCGAACTGTGTTTTGCGCCGGCAAGTCGTACGCAGGGTATTTGTTATCATCGGTTGCGTACGGTAACATTCCACAACACAAATCAAATGCTCCGTGTCCATGTTGACCGTCGAAGTTAATGTCAACAAATACGTAAGTAATCGTCTTAACCCTCTCCCCATATCCCGACAGTACGTATTTCCAAACAGTTCACATTCCTGCCACTACCGGCGTTACCGTACGTATCGGCACGTACTCTTCAGAATGAACGCCGTACTTGCTAGCCAACTTCTCTGCCTCTTAGATTATACACCTGAGCTGCGGAAGTGTAGGAAGATTAAATTCTCTAGGCTCATCAGCTAACCACATGACGGCATACAGCGAGCCAAGACACATTTTGAACTGAACACCCAGTATTTGACTGTCCTATTATTGAAGCAAAGAGATTTCACATAAAGGCACATCTTCTGGACTGCAATACCGAATACAGGACTCCACTATATGAAGTAATCATAAAACCTTGTTGCTACAGACAATTTATAGACTTGCTAAACTTCATCTTTAAAAGACTTTAGATACATATTTCACCTTTATCTGTGTAAAAATAAGTAGTATAGATAAGTAGTATACCATATAACAAAAACTAAAACCCTAGCATACCGCTTGGTGAATTAGGGTTCTTTTCCGCGGATATTTAATAATAATAATAATAATAATAATAATAATAATAATAATAATAATAATAATAATAATACTCTGAGAGAATAAAAAGAAAGGTGGGAGTAATCCAACCAAATATGCTTGAAATCAGTGCGACGAATATGACGTCAAACTACACCTTTTACGCCCCATAATCCACCGCGAAATATCGCCAATTGCCAAATATTAAATTGCTACTGTCGGTTTCGGTCATACGTAAACGGATTAGAATGGATATGGAGGTAACAGGAGTACATGTACATCAATGTACATTTCACTGTATATTTATTAACAGTGTTATGGTTGTGACATGGACTGAAAACTTCGTTTCCACATTTTTTCTCTTATCAAGAAGGATGTCGGTACTCCTTCATATGTTAAAGAATAGGGGGACATATCAACGGACAAATTCTACAGTTGAGCCGAACAGAATATTAGCTTAACTTAATTATAAAAAAAAAATAACACTTCCTGAACTGAACTACACTTTTGAAATATTCACAACAATTTGTAAACGTAATAATATGAACAAAACAGTGATAAACACACCGGAAAAAGAGATGAACTATGGGTAATTTGACGGCCAGACTAGTACATCTTTTTGGTTCCACCGTTTCAAGCTTATGGCCTGAGGTTGGTCATACTACATTATCGCTCACCAATTACGAGTATTTCATAAGAGGCAGAAACATGGACATTACGACGAAGTGAAGAGAAGCGACTAAACGCATTTGAAATGTGGATATGGAGAAGAATGGAGCGTGTGAAGTGGACAGACAGAATAAAAAACGAAGGTGTGTTGGAAAGAGTGGGTGAAGAAAGAATAATGCTGAAACTGATCAGGAAGAGAAAAGGGAATTGGTTGGGTCACTGGTTGAGTTGAGAAGAAACTGCCTTTTGAAGGATGCACTGGAAGGAATGGTGAACGGGAGGAGAGTTCGGGGCAGAAGAAGATATCAGATGATAGACGACATTAAGATATATGCTTCATATTCGCAAACTAAGAGGAAGGCAAAAAATATGAAACATTGGAGAATGCTGTGTTTGCGGTGAAAGACCTGCGCTCGGGCATAAAACTGTAAAGTGAAAAATTATAATATGTAATGCCACGAGTAATTCTGAACTTATGGATGTCTGCAAGTCACTTCAGTGACAGCGGATTTATCTGAGAAGTTCAAAATCACAAGTTATATGTACCTAAGTATATAACGAACTACTCCAAGTTGTTGAACAGTAATGACACTCTTAAAGAAAAAAAAATAAAAGAAAACATAAAATTTCACTTTTCCGTCTTCCTCTTTGTCTCCACATATCTTAATGTCGTCTATCATCTGATATTATCTTCTATCCCGAACACCATTCCTTCCAATACATCCTTCAGTAAGCAGTTTCTTCTCGTCCAGTGACCCAATCAATTTATTTTTTTCTTCCTCAACAGTTTCAGCATCATTCTTTCTTCACCAACTCTTTCCAACACAGCTTCATTTCTCATTCTGTCTGTCCATTTCATACGCCCTATTTTTCTCCATATCCACATTCCAAATGCTTCCAGTCGTTTCTCTTCATTTCGTCGTAATGTCCAGGTTTCTGCTCCATACAATGCCACATTCCACACAAAGCACTTCAGTAGTCTCTTCCTTAGTTCTTTTTTCAAAGATCCGCAGGAAATGCCCACCCAGCATCGTGAAATCTTAAATACTCTCAGTTCTCTGTGTTCTGTTAAACTGATTCCTAGTGATTCCAAAATTATCTTACGTTCTAACATTATTTGTACGATGTTCTGGGTATGCTTAATTTAAATAATTCCTTTGGATTACGTACAATGTAGATTTTACTGTAAATAAATAAATAAGTAAATAAATAATTTAATAAATAAATCAACACTGAAAAAAATAAAAAATGAATAAATAAATAATTAGATAAATAAGGAAATAAATAAACAATGAAAAATAAAAATGAATGAATAAATAAGTAAATAAATTAATAAATAAGTGAATAAATAAATAAACAGCGAAAAAAATAAAAAGTTAATAAGTAAATAAATAAACAATAAAAATGAATGAATGAATGAATGAATAAATAAGTAAATAAACAGATAAATAAGTGAAAAAATAAATAAATAAATAATGAAAAAATAAAAAAGTAATAAATAAATGAATGAACAAATAATTAAGTAAATAAATAGATAAATAAGTTAATAAATAAATGAACACTAAAAAATAAAAAAATTAATAAATAAATAATTAGATAAATAAGTAAATAAATAAACAATGAAAAAAAAATAAAAATGAATGAATAAATAAGTAAATAAATTAATAAATAAGTGATAAATAAACAATGAAAAAATAAAAAATTAATAAATAAATAATTAGATAAATAAGTAAATAAATAAACAAACAATAAAAAATGAATGAATAAATAAATAAATAAACAGATAAATAAGTGAAAAAATAAATAAATAGTGAAAAAAATTAAAAGTAAATAAGTAAAATAATAATTTAAGTTAATAAATAATTGAATAAACAATGAACAAATAAAAAATAAATAAATAAATAAATTATTAAATTCGTACAATATAAAATCCTTGATGATGATTATGATGATGATGATGATGGTGATGATGATGATGATTATTATTATTCGTAGTAGTAGTAGTAGTAGTAGTAGTAGTAGTAGTAGTAGTAGTATCATCAGGTATTACTTTGATGACTTCGTCGCTAATTACATTTTCGTTTAATGGAACGTTTTTTCCAGTTGTACACCTCATATCTACTTATACTAATAATAAATCTGTAGCCGAAATTTTTCTGGTAATTTTCGATTTTCCAAAAATAATTGGTCCTACCATATATAATTAACCACCCTGAAACCGAAAATCGCTTTTTTGAAATTTTTGTTTGTATGTCTGTCTGTCTGTCTGTATGTTTGTTACCTTTTCACGCGATAATGGCTGAACGGATTTCGATGAAAATTGGAATATATATTAAGTTCGTTGTAACTTAGATTTTAGGCTATATGGCATTCAAAATACATTATTTACAAGGGGGAATATAAGGGGGCCTGAATTAAATAAATCGAAATATCTCGCTTATTATTTATTTTTGTGAAAAATGTTACATAACAAAAGTTTCTTTAAAAATGATTTCCGATAAGCTTTATTCTTTACAAAATTTTGATAGGACTGATATTTAATGAGATAAATGAGTTTTAAAATTAAAATAACTGCCATCTAAGGCCGTGTAATGAATTAAAAAACAAATGACTTCGTCTGTAAGGGGCCTTGGACAGCAACAATCGAAAGCTATGAAAGATAGCTTACAGAGAATATTTCTGTGTTTGTATGAAGTAATATCGGAAGCTAAATTAACCGATTTGTAGAATTAATTATTATTTCACCATTGGAAAATGTAGTTTCTCTATTATAGTAACTTCTGATATAATATAATATAATATAATATAATATAATATAATATAATATAATTTAAGTTATTTGAAGGGTTCACAACCATAGCGGGCCAAGCGCCATTTATTGAATACGTAGAAAACAAGGGTTAAAATTAAGTTATTACCATAATTCAATGGAAACCTATAACAAGTAAAATAAAATATACATATTAAATATAAATGATGTCAATCTCCATTAAAGTATGGATGCATGTAATAAAAATTAAGAAACATGTTAAAGGAATTGTCATTGCACCAATGAGTGTCTCTGGACCAAAATGATCGCATTTTAATTATTTGGATGCAATTTAAATTAAGTAACATATTAAACGATTTATCCTTCTATCAAACACGAATGTTCCCTGGATCAAACGTCCTATTTTAATTATGTAATTACTTTATATTTATTTCTAACGGGTGCAGCGGAGCGCACGGGTACGGCTAGTAATAAATAAATAAATAGATAAATAAGTAAATAAATAAACAAAGAATAAAAAATGAATGAATAAATAAATAAATAAACAGATAAATAAGTGAAAAAATAAATAAATAGTGAAAAAAAATAAAAAGTGAATAAGTAAATAATTTAAGTTAATAAATAATTGAATAAACAATGAACAAATAAAAAATTAATAAATGTATAAATAGGCGGCCGGGTTGGTAGAGCAGCAGGCTACGGACTGGAAGGTCCGGGGTTCGATCCCAGGTGGTGATAGGAATTTTTCTCGTTGCCAAACTTTCAGAACGGCCCCGAAGTTCACGCCTATAAAATTGAGTACCGGGGTTTTCCGGGAGTAAAAGACGGTCAGAGCGTGGTGCCGACCACACCACCTCATTCTAGTGCCGAGGTCATGGAAAGCATGGGGCTCTACCTCCATGCCCCCCAAATGCCTTCATGGCATGTTACGGGGATAGCTTTGAAATATATAAATAAACAAATTATTAAATTCGTACAATATAAAATCCTTGATTATTATTATTATTATTATTATTAGTATTATTATTATTATTATTATTATTATTATTATTATTATTATTATTATTATTAGCAGTAGTAGTAGTATCATCATCATTATCAACACTTTGATGACTTCGTCGCTAATTACATTTTCGTTTTTTCCAGTTGTATACCTCATATTTAGGTAATAAAGCTTCTTTCAAAATGTGCACTTTAATAAACAGCTTAATTATGCAATTTGTCAGCACTGTAGAATTCAGCTGCAGTTGACATTGCCGTGCCTCACTTCCCACACCAGGAGCCTGTCGCAACAGCCAAGACAGGTTAGGTTCGCTTCTGTGGGAGCGATGCAGAGATAGCGGGGCTGTCGGTAGCTGCTCCAGTTGCCCCGGGCAACCGCATATTTCACGGTGCTTCTAGATGACTCACGATAAGCTCAATTTGCAGCTACAGTTGATTTGTAATGTATTTGACTAACCTTAATTCTTCAATTTTCAATCGAATAATACGACAGTTTCGGTGTTGGCCGTTGCAGAAATTGTTCTGTTGCTCAACTTATTCCACTTTCTGTAGATACTTTTGTAATGTAAGATAATGCACGGGGAGTTATTCGGGAAACCACGCGATGTGCTGAAGGCTGTCCTGTTCTCTGAAACAAGATCTCGTGATACAGCGGGTTTTCTTGTAGTGTACTTGTTTCGAATACTAAATTTAGCCAAGGTGCACATTTAGTTCAACGACCAGAATACCGAATTCCAATATGGGAGACCGTGATTAAAATTCTGGCGAGTTTAAAGCATATTCGACATAACATCTAATTAATAATTGATTATAGAAAACTTTGTCATTTAAATTAAATACAATTTGATTCAATTACTCGTACAGGCAAATCTTTATTTTAAGAAAAGTAAAAAGAAAAAAAAACCTTTATACAAATGAGCCGTTCAGAGCAGAAGTGGTGTAAGTCAGAATTGGGTAATGAGGTTTAAAGTAAACATTCTGTAAAATACAGCGCAAAGTAGCAATTAATATGTCTTTCGTGCTATTCACTGACTACTAATGTTTTAAATAAATTGAATATTAATTGCTACTTTGCGCTGTATTTTACAGAATGTTTACTTTAACCCTCATTACCCATTTTTGACTTACACCACTTCTGCTATGAACGGCTCAAATAATACATTATCCATAAAGATTATTCTTCCATATAAGAACACAAAATTTTTAATTTTGTTATATTTTACTTTACTATAGTTACTTGATTAACAAAAAAAATTGTTTATGCGGTTGCTTAGGTTATGTTCATTTTTAAAATTGTAACAGGTAATAAGTTCTAGTTAGGTATATTTATTGCAATGGAAGATGAATTAATTAATACTTCATACACAGATTCGTTATCCTTTGAAGAGGTGGAAAAATTCAAATATCTTGGAGCAACAGTAACAAATATAAATGATATTCTGGAGGAAATTAAACACAGAATAAATATGGAAAACGCCTGTTATTATTCGCTTTTGTCATCTAGTGTGCTGTCAAAAAATCTGAAAGTTAGAATTTATAAAACAGTTATATTACCGGTTGTTCTGTATGGTTGTGAAACTGGGACTCTCACTTTGAGAGAGGAACAGACATTAAGGGTGTTTGAGAATAAGGTGCTTAGAAAAATATTTGGGGCTAAGAGGGATGAAGTTACAGGAGAATGGAGAAAATTACACAACACAGAACTGCACGCATTATATTCTTCACCTGACATAATTAGGAACATTAAATACAGACGTTTGAGATGGGCAGGGCATGTAGCACGTATGGGCGAATCCAGAAATGCATATAGAGTGTTAGTTGGGAAGCCGGAGGGAAAAAGACCTTTAGGGAGGCCGAGACGTAGATGGGAAGATAATATTAAAATGGATTTGAGGGAGGTGGGATATGATGATAGAGAATGGATTAACCTTGCTCAGGATGGGGACCAATGGCGGGCTTATGTGAGGGCGGCAATGAACCTCCGGGTTCCTTAAAAGCCAGTAAGTAAGTATAGTTACTTGCTTAACAAAAAAAAAAAAAAATGTTTATGCGGTTGCTTAGGTTATGTTCATTTTGAAAATTGCAACAGTTGAATAAATTCTAGTTAGGTATATTTATTGCAATGGAAGATGAATTAATTAATACTTCATACACAGATTGGTTATGCTTTGAAGAGGTGGAAAAATTCAAATACCTGGGAGCAACAGTAACAAATATAAATGATACTCGGGAGGAAATTAAACACAGAATAAATATGGGAAATGCGTGTTATTATTCGGTTGAGAAGCTTTTGTCATCTAGTGTGCTGTCAAAAAATCTGAAAGTTAGAATTTATAAAACAGTTATATTACCGGTTGTTCTGTATGGTTGTGAAACTTGGACTCTCACTTTGAGAGAGGAACAGAGATTAAGGCTGTTTGAGAATAAGGTGCTTAGAAAAATATTTGGGGCTAAAAGGGATGAAGTTACAGGAGAATGGAGAAAATTACACAACACAGAACTGCACGCATTGTATTCTTCACCTGACATAATTAGGAACATTAAATCCAGACGTTTGAGATGGGCAGGGCATGTAGCACGTATGGGCGAATCCAGAAATGCATATAGAGTGTTAGTTGGGAGGCCGGAGGGGAAAAAACCTTTAGGGAGGCCGAGACGTAGATGGGAAGATAATATTAAAATGGATTTGAGGGAGGTGGGATATGATGGTAGAGAATGGATTAACCTTGCTCAGGATGGGGACCAATGGCGGGCTTATGTGAGGGCGGCAATGAACCTCCGGGTTCCTTAGAAGCCAGTAAGTAAGTATAGTTGCTTGCTTAACAAAAAAAAATGTTTATGAGGTTGCTTAGGTTATGTTCATTTTGAAAATTGCAACAGTTGAATAAATTCTAGTTAGGTATATTTATTGCAGTGGAAGATGAATTAATTAATACTTCATACACAGATTGGTTATCCTTTGAAGAGGTGGAAAAATTCAAATACCTGGGAGCAACAGTAACAAATATAAATTGCACTCGGGAGGAAATTAAACACAGAATAAATATAGGAAATGCCTGTTATCATTCGGTTGAGAAGCTTTTATCATCTAGTCTGCTGTCAAAAAATATGAAAGTTAGAATTTATAAAACAGTTATATTACCGGTTGTTCTTTATGGTTGTGAAACTTGGACTCTCACTTTGAGAGAGGAACATAGGTTAAGGATGTTTGAGAATAAGGTGCTTACGAAGATATTTGGGGCTAAGAGGGATGAAGTTACAGAAGAATGGAGAAAGTTACACAACGCAGAACTGCACCCATTGTATTCTTCACCTGACATAATTAGGAACATTAAATCCAGACGTTTGAGATGGGCAGGGCATGTAGCACGTATGGGCGAATCCAGAAATGCATATAGAGTGTTAGTTAGGAGGCTGGAGGGAAAAAGACCTTTGGGGAGGCCGAGACGTAGATGGGAAGATAATATTAAAACGGATTTGAGGGAGGTGGGATATGATGATAGAGACTGGATTAATCTTGCTCAGGATAGGGACCAATGGCGGGCTTATGTGAAGGCGGCAATGAACTTCCGGGTTCCTTAAAAGCCAGTAAGTAAGTAAGTAGACAGATAGCTTTTCACTTATAAATGTACAGTTCTGCGTTTGAACACCCTAGACCTAGAGTCTCCAAGCAATCCGAAGCAGTGTGGAAATGAATGAAATTTCGGGATGGAGCACTACGACCATCCAAGATCTATTACGCTAACCCTCAAGCTAGGCGCATTTCCAAACCACACCGGTTGATTACACTAAGGTTCGCTGCGTACCCAGGTTTCGAGCAGGCAACCCCGCTCGTCCCTACACCAGCCCCTTCGTGCGTCGGCAGCCGGCGCTAGGAATATGCCACATATCCATCCATTCCTTTACAGTTCTGTTCTGTGAACTCGCCAAGACCCAACACAAATCTTTCACATGTTTCGTATATTATTCATATTTACCTTCTTACTGTTCATCATTACTATAAGCCACAGCTGAATGCTAATGTCATTAAAAGGCCATTAACCAAGTAATATCTCAGCATCGAGAGCAGCTCAGTCATTCTTTTGTAACGGATGCAGCATATACTACACAGTTTTAAAAAGGTTAACTCAGTCAATTCCCTCCTTTGCCAACCCGTGGAAAATTGTTTGGATATAATTACACAAACTTAACGAAGACGGGGACGCTCCACGAAGCAAACGATCGTAAGAAATCCTTGGAGATTAGCGGAATGTCTGAGTCTTTAGGTATGGCACAACGAGATGAGAAAACTTCAAGGCAAGTTCACATGCACACGGACTGAAATGAATGCAACATAGCGCTGAAGTTGGCCAATATTCACTTACTTTTGTCTTTAATGCTAATTTAATTTAATTTAATCTAACAAAGGGTAAAGCGAATTCAGCACTTCGACTAACGCAATGTGTAAATAGAAATCATTACCCTTATTTCCCATTTATCTTCTCGTTTCTGTCTATTGCTTTTACATCAAGATTTAAATTATTGTTTTATGGACTGTAATTATCTCAAAATAAATATTATTTTCTCATAGTCTCTAAACATCGAAAGAATATCGTTACTGACAAATGCAAAAAAAAATTAACAGTATGGAAAAACTTAGACAACAGATTCTTACCGTAGTCAATTTTCTTGGCATTGATGGCAATAAATCCACTGTTACATTTGGTTGGTCTCGGGTTTTCCGAGGAGTACTAGCGATGATATCATTTTCGCTATTATTATTCATTATATTAAAAATTCAAACAAAATTAACAACGAAATTACAAATGTCTAGTATAATTTTATCTTGTTGATGAAGTGTTACTATGGAAACCACTAAAACTCACAACCACCGCCTTCTAGAAACGTATCTAAATACAGCGTTTACAACTACTACTTTCTTTTAGTTTAATTTTTCATAACTAACTAAAATTTGTACATTTTAAAAAATAATGTCATTATGTTTTCCTGAAAATATTGGAATGGCGATGAAAAAATAATATACTGTATATGACTCGCAACTAAACTGTGCTTTTCTTTCCTCGTAGTTTTAGAACAAGAGAGTGGCGAGTGCCTTATTTAACCAACTCGTGAAAAAAGCACCTCTTTAGCCACCTGCATATAAATTACTACTATCTAACACCTCCTAATAAAATAGCCTGTTGCTATGTTGATATGCAATATGTAAAGTTATATTTTATATTCGTGTTTTTGTTGTAAGGAACGAGAGAATATTTCCAATTGTGATTGCTAATCATCGTTTCCATAGCGACGACTGATTTTCATAAACTTTTATCCACTAGTTATTCCTGGCAACAGTAACATGAATATAAAGAATAACTTTATTATTAAATATTTAACAATAAATTATTTATAACATATATTTATTACAACGAATTATTAAGAGGTTTCGGATAAAATGTTGTATGCCACACCAACAGATTTCATGTTCTCACGAAAATCATCATAACTTACTTTACTGTCTTGTACCACAAATTACTATTATTTGAAATTTTTAATTAGTTTTCCATGCTGTAACTTTAATAATATCTGAGGTTTCTCTTCAGCTCATTTCTTTAATAACTTTCAATTTTCAAACAAGTCTTTCTGTTTCAACGAAAATACCACTAACCATTGGTATAATTTAGTAGTGTTCGGGTAAAGTGGGGTTAAGTCTTTTTTTTTTTTTGTTGTGAAAATGGAGTTTTGTTCCCCAGGTGAATATACGAGTTAAATTCTACAAGTGGGTGTGCAAAAAACTAAATAATACTCGCATTTGATGTGTTTTATTTGCGTAGAAAGTCATTTACAATAAGGGCCGAAGTTTAATTTCCATTATCTCAAAACTCAATTTTATAATTTATTTCCCTTTACACAAAGACCATTGAATTAAGGTAATATTTTTCATTCATTTTCTTGTTTTGTTAGGCTTATATTGGAAACCAAGAAGAAAATAGCACCAGTCTCATCACCATTAGATGATGACAACAACAATTCACCTTAACGTACACAAGAATTTTAACGACACTCTTCTTTTACATTCCTACTAGGCCTACCACTGTTTTATTATTATTATTATTATTATTATTATTATTATTATTATTATTATTATTATTATTAGGTGGCTTATGAAATTGTTCCTCTCCACACAGCTTTTTAAACCTCACTCCCTATTACTACTAATTTATTTGAATTTCATATCAGAGAGAATAACAACCTATAAAAACAAAAATAATTGCATTTCAAAACTTCCTTTGCAGAATGAGAAGTTACATTTGTTCGGATCAAATTTCAGCACATTTAAAGGACAAAACTAAATTTATTTCAGTCATTTATTATCATAATACACTGCTATCTTAAATTAACTGAACATATTTGGTATTAAATCAATGGCTTTTCCAAATGTTTCATGTTAAACAATTTTTTTCTCGAATAGGAAGAAAAAACGAGCAAAATCGTATTAAACTTTTTTGTTTGAAATATCTCAAAGAATAATCCCCTTAAATTAATGACATTACTTACTCTTCACTCTTTTTAAGTTTTATAAGGGTGTAGGACATCAAAATGATTGTCGTGTATTAATTTTAAATGTTTTAATTACATTAATCCTGATTACACGAACTACGGTACCTGAAAGTCAGCAAATTTGTAATTTTGTTTTGATGCCATAACTTTTGTTTCTTAGAAATAAATAAAATTTTGAGAATATTATAGATATATTAATTTGTCCTACAGAATTTATCTGTAATATTGACGTAGCTCAATGGTCAGAGCGCTTGGTACGTAGAACCAAGGACCCGGGTTCGATCCCCAGAGCCGGAGTGAATTTTTCTCCTTAAATATTGAATGAATGCATGAATGAATGAATGAATGAATGAATGAATGAATGAATGAATGAATGAAGCCACTGTGTCCCATGAAGGGCTAGGGCCTCCTACAGGAGGGGAAGCTCGGTTGGTGTGGTTCACATGATGAGCTATTTCACGTGAACAATATTCACATTCACATTCACTATGTGAGATACACTAGAGTTTGTCAAATTTTAGTTCTATACTAGCCGTACCCGTGCGCTCCGCTGCACCCGTTAGAAATAAATATAAAGTAATTATATAATTAAAATAGGACATTTGATCCAGGAAACATTCGTGTTTGATAGAAGGATAAATCGTTTATTATTTTACTTAATTTAAACTGAATTAAAAAATTAAAATGCGATCATTTTGATCCAGAGACCACTCATTTGGTCATAAAAATTAGTTTAGGAAATACAGGAAACGAATATACAGAATAGCCTATCAAGTTTTCTGTGCATAAGAATCTATTTTAATCTTACCTGTCCTCGATTCACTCAGGAGTTACTGTGATAACATTATAGCATTATGTCCATCTAGAGAAACTACACTTCCCAATGGTGAATTAATAATTAATTATACAAATCGGTTAATTTAACTTCAGATATTACTTCATAGAAACGCAGAAACATTATCTGTAGGCTATCTTTCATAGCTTTCGATTGTTGTTGTCCAAGGCCCCTTATAGACGAAGTCATTTGTTTTTTAATTCATTACACGGCCTTAGATGGCAGTTATTTTAATTTTAAAACTCATTTATCTCATTAAATATCAGTCCTATTAAAATTTTTCAAAGAATAAAACTTATCGGAAATGACTTTTAAAGCAATTTTTATTATGTAACATTTTTCATAAAAATCAATAATAAGCGAGATATTTCGATTTATTTAATTCAGGCCCCCTTATAACCCCCCTTTTAAATAATGTATTTTGAATGCCATATAGCCTATAATCTAAGTTACGACGAACTTAATTTATATTCCAATTTTCATCGAAATCCGTTCAGCCATTATCGCGTGAAAAGGTAACAAACATACAGACAGACAAACAAAAATTTCAAAAAAGCGATTTTCGGTTTCAGGGTGGTTAATTATATATGTTAGGACCAATTATTTTTGGAAAATCGAAAATTACCAGAAAAATTTCGGCTACAGATTTATTATTAGTATAGATGAGTTTGTTCACTATCTGTCTCCACTCGTTCCTGTTGCGGGCGATGGTTGACCAGTTCCCTCCCAGCTGCTGCTTGAATGTATCTGGCCTGCCTTGTGTTCTCCTTCCTATGTACAGGTCCCACATGCGCCCATCTGCCTTGTTGCTGCCTTGCTACATGAGCACCCCACTTCCACTTCGTTATGAGGGCTTTTTCTGTGATGTTCTCAGAAGCTGTAATTTTCTGCAGTGCCGTGTTGGAGACCTTGTCTTTCAGTGAAACGCCAACTATCTTCCTCTCCATTTTCCTTTGGCATATTTCGATGTTCGTCTTTTGCCTCTCTGTGAGGGCCCAGGTTTGGCAACCGTATGTTAGCACCGGGAATACACAGGAGTTAAGAGCCTCTAGTCTGAGTGTGCGGTTTATGGACCTGTCAAGGAGTATAAACTTCAGCGCCCAGAAGGCTTTCCAGGATTGTGTTATTCTCCTTTGTATTTCTTTCTCCATAAGTGTCAATATTACAGATAAATTCTGTAGGACAAGTCAATATATCTATAATATTCTGTCAGCTAGCAGTGCATAATAACTGCGGATTCCCGGTCAACAAGTCACTCAACTGAGTGCGCTCCTAGTATAAAGGCAGTTGACATTGGATACACGTCAACATATATGCCTAACTTGGAGTCAGGCCACAAAGGGAAACATCGAAGGAGGAGGGTTCGATCCGGTGCTGTGGATTGCATTCGGCGTAGCTCAGTGATCAGAGCGCTTGGTACGTAGAACCAAGGACCCGGGTTCGATCCCCGGCGCCGGAGCGAATTTTTCTCCTTAAATATTAACGGTCTTACTAATAAAAACTCTATATACAGACGTTTAACTGTCTTATACTTATAAAATGAGTAGCTCGTTTATAAGTCGTATGTAAATTCCTTACTAATAATCACTACATACGTCGTGTATAACAGTATAACAGTTACACAGCTACGTCAGTTTCGTCATTACTTCGTTACGAAAGGTAATAGAATGTCTGAGGTTCTCTACTGGATCCGGTAGAGCGCTCTAGTGTGGCATGTTAAATATCGATAGTACAACTGGCTCTGATCGATTACCACACTACATTTTGGTCAAAGAGTACAAGCTACAGCAATATTATTCTAATAATTCTGTGCTCTTTGGTTTGTTCTTCTGTGGTTACAAGGTAAACATCATCATAAAATGAAAGTCGATACGAACAGCTGTTAAAGGGGCGGCCATTTTTTCGCTATATACAACGCTTAAACAAGGGGTTTCGTGTATATAACTACTGCAAAGCAATTCCCATTGTATAGTTACAGCCTGTTTATACGTCCATAGCTTATTCACGGTTTATTAGTAACGTTTTCTGTCTCAACTCTGCATAAGTCTCGTATAAAAACTATACACGGTTTATTAGTAAGACTGTTTGTGTAAACATTTTGAGAGACTATTATAGCATTTTAAGAGCTCATTTGATAATTTTATAAGCTTATTTAGGTGACTAAACATACATTTTAGTGCCCTACAATTCCAGGTCTAGTTATTAGAAACTGAAAAAATTCCGAGGCCATAGTGCGGCCGGAAGGATTAGATCAATGGAGGAAATCCATGACCCCATCTAAAATCGAATCCACGACCTTCCGCTTGCAGTGTTACACCTTAACCGCGACGCTCCGCGCGCTCTTCAATTAATTATAGTTCAGGAAATATTATTCCTTTACCAATTAAGTAATTTTTAACTTAGCAACTTATGCACAGCAAGGCATATTTAAAGGCTGATATTGTTTGCTGAGGAAGTTCCGATGTTCCTCAGACTTTTGATACTCTCCGGAAGCTAGCCAGAGTTGCTCCTGGTGTAGGCAATAACAGGCTACTTTGTAACAGCTGAAAGCGTTCAGAGATCCACGCACTGATACGACCCATTCAGGGACAAATGGATCTATTACAGACTTCACAGCGTCAAAATGTTTGTTGTACAAGCTGACTGCGTCAATAATTCAAGTTCCCTATCGTGTTAGCACCGGTTCTGGGTCAATGGCACATCTGCCAGATGCGGTTTGTAAGACACAACTCTTTGTGCGACATTTTCAACACTTTTGGAGGCCCAAATTAATCTATTTCTGTGGGCATTTTCCTATAATGTAAGCTATTAGGCAAAGTATGTATAATAGTTGTCCCGCGCTGTGGCGTCGTGGTCTAAGGCATCCTGCCTAGGACTCGCGTTACGGAATGCGCGCTGGTTCGAGTCCTCATGGGGGAAGAAATTTTCTCATGAAATTTCGGCCAGTGTATGGGACCGGTGCCAACCCAGCATCGTCATGCATTTGGGGAGCTACGATAGGTAGCGAAATCCGGTTGCGAATGCCAGCTATAACGGCTGGGAGGATCATAGTGCTAACCACACGATACCACCATTTTGGTTGGATGATCGTCCACCTCTGCTTCGTCATGTGGGCGTGAGGCCAGCAGCCGGCTGGTCGGTCTAGGCCCTCCACGGGCTGTAGCGCCACGGATTATTATTATGTATAATAGTTAATATTGTGTATTTTCAAAGCTCTGACATTTTATTCTCTGTCTTATGGATTTTCATTATTCATGACTGTGCTTTGTTTCATGTTATTAGTATTAAGGGGAGAGAGTGGTTTTAACATGGTGCGGAAAACCAGTAAATTAAAAAAGCTTAAAAATATACTTTGATATGTGAAAAATATATTATAAGCTATAGTCGACCTGGTTGGCAAGTTGGTATAGCGCTGGCCTTCTATGCCCGAGGTTGCGGGTTCGATCCCGGGCCAGGACGATGGCATTTAAGTGTGCTTAAATGCGACAGGCTCATGTCAGTAGATTTACTGGGATATAAAAGAACTCCTGCGGGAAACATTTCCGGCATCACCGGCGACGCTGAAATAACCTCGGCAGTTGCTAGCGTCGTTAAATAAAACATAACATTTAGCTTTATAATTTAATATTAATTTATGCCCTTAACGAGTATTGCAACGCTATTGTTAAATCTCTGGTGCACCGGATTTTCAAGAGGAAAGAATTGTTAAATATGGCGGAAAACCTTTAATTAAAAGAAATTGCTTTAAAACAATCTTGATGTATGAAAACATATTACATAAAATTTGATGCACATTAAATGTATGACTTTGTCCGCTAATGTAATGCAATTTTAAATCTCTGGTGCATAGGCTTTTTAAATGGCACTAAATTTCGATTGTAATTTCCCGTAACTTATTTTTTTTCTTTTGCTTTATTCTTACATGCATGATATTTGGTACACATATTCTTTAGGCTAGTACGAAAATTTTCTCTGTAAACGAAATGTGTTATTTTGTTGTATTCGAAAAATATTTCTGTAAAAATACCTCTAAATTCGTTCTTAAGATGTAAACGTTTATCTTAAAATGTTGAAAGCTGATAACAAAATTATACTTCAGACATTTAACAAAAAAAAAACTGTACTTCCAGGAGTAAAATGTAAAAGAAATTGTGAATTTACCATTCAAAATGGTTGATATATAGCCATTTTAGAGAATTATTATATCCTGATTTTTTTTTTTTTAATTTTGGCTTCAAAATTATTTTCTTAAACTAATCTCGAATTTCAGTTGTTACAGCAATGATATTTCTACATAAAAAATAAAAATGAGCTAGGAAAAAAATTTCAAATTATACAATCTTCTCCATAATTGTATATATGCTGTACGCCTATAATATATATTAATTTTATTCTAAAGTACCCTGCATTCGGTCCTACAAATAACTATACTAGGATAATTATTCACAACTACCAATTCCTAACGCTAATGTATCTCGGTGTGAAATGGATTTATTCTGATTTGGATATTCAGTAAATATGAAATACAGTAGCGTGCAAATTAATCCGAACACGACATATTTTTACATTTTCTGTCATTGTTGGCCTCACAGCTGCTCATACCGCTTTAATTGACATCTGTAGTACGTGTAATTCCATTGTTGAAGGTCTGTATTTATTATTTTTTTTATAATTTGTGACATTTTGCCTGTCGTTTTGTACTTATAAGCATTTCAGATGTGTTGAAGACTTAATACTGCAATCCTGTGTACATTCTGTCGTCTTCACAAATGGATACAACTCCACGAAAACGGTCTAAAATTATAACATTAGCAGAGCATTCTTCTATGACACAGAGGCAAGTTGCTGCAGAATGTCACATCGGTTTGGCTACTGTTAATTCGATCATAAAACGATACAGGGAGACTGGATCCATCACATCCCAGAAAAAAGGAAACTGTGGCCAGAAAAGGAAGACTTCACCTGCAGATGATCGTTTAATTGTCAGGAAAAGTAAATTAAATCCTAGACTAACTGCTGTCGACTTAACCCGCGAGTTAATGGCTACCACTGGGGCGAATATTCACGTCACAACAGTGCGGCGTAGGCTTTTGGAAGCTGGACGAAGGGCTCGTAAGCCTATTAAGAAGCAACTGCTAACCCCTGTTATGTGCAAAAAACTCTTAATGTGGGCAAAGTTACATCAACACTGGACAGTGAATGACTGGAAGAATGTACTTTTTTCCGATGAGTCTCATTTCGAGGTCCACGGCCACCGTGTTTCTTACGTACGGAAAGGATCCAAAAAAGTAACAGCAGCTCATCTCCAACAAGCACCCATATACCCCACTAAAGTAATGTTTTGGGGTGGTTTTACACATGAAGGGCCTGGAGCATTAATACCTATCAAGGGAATGATCAATTCTGACAAATATATTCACTTACTGGAAACCAGAATTGTACCCCAGCTGCAAATATCATTTCCGGATGGCAGAGGTGTGTTTCAATAAGACCTGGCACCATGCCATACGTCTCGAAAAACTACAGAATTCTTCAACAATAAGAATATTCAGGTACCTACTCCCCTGGCCAGGCAACTCATCCGACATCAATCCCATTGAGAACTTGTGGTCAATTTGCAAAAGAAGAATGCAAAAAATGGATTGTTCTACAAAGGAGAAGATGATTTCTGCCCTCATTAGTGTATGGTTTCGCGATGAAGAAATGAAGAATATTTGTGGGAAATTAGTGGAATCCATGCCAAATCGTCTCAGAGTTGTTATTAGGAACAAGGGAGGCCACATAGATTACTGAGGTATGTCTTAGATCCTTTTTTATCCCGTTTGAGTGTTTTTGCTTAAGTAATTACGTTGTTCGGACTAATTTGCATAGTGTTTTGCCCAAGGGCAGGTCTTTCACTGCAAACCTAGCATTTTCCAGTTTTTCCTATTTCCTGCCTTCCTCTTTGTCTCCTCATTTGATCCACATACCTTAATGTCGTCTATCATCTGATGTCTTCTTCTCCCGTTCACCATTCCTTCCAGTGCATCCTTCAGTAAGCAGTTTCTTCTCAGCCAGTAACCCAACCATTTCCTTTTCCTCTTCCTGATCAGTTTCAGCATTATTCTTTCTTCACCCACTCTTTCCAACACAGCTTCATTTCTTATTCTGCCTGTCCATTTCACACGCTCCATTCTTCTCAATATCCACATTTCAAATGCTTCTCTCACTTCGTCGTAATGCCCATGTTTCTGCCCCATACAACGCTACACTTCACACAAAGCACTTCACTAATCTCTTTCTTAGTTCTTTTTCCAGAGGTCCTTTTTCTATTAAAAGCTTCCTTCATTGCTATCCTCCTTTTGACTTCCTGGCAGCAGCTCATGTTACTGTTTATAGTACACCCCAAGTATTTGAAGCTGTCCACTTGCTCTACTGCCTCATTTAGAATTCGCAAGTTTACCTTCTTTACTTTCCTTCCTATGACCATGGTCTTCGTCTTGTTTGCATTTATCTTCATCCCATACTGCTCACAGCTGTCATTTAGCTCCTGTAACATATCTCTTAGTATCATCTCCTCTTCTGCTAACAACAAAGTATACTTACTTACAAATGGCTTTTAAGGAACCCGACGGTTCATTGCCGCCCTCACATAAGCCCGCCATCGATCCCTATCCTGTGCACGATTAATCCAGACTCTATCATCATATCCCACCTCCCTTAAATCCATTTTAGTATTATCCTCCCATCTACGTCTCGGCCTCCCCAAAAGTCTTTTTCCCTTCGGCCTCCCATCTAACACTCTACATGCATTTCTGGATTCGCCCATACGTGCTATATGCCCTGCCCATCTGAAACGTCTGGATTTAATGTTCGTAATTACATCAGGTGAAGAATACAATGCGTGCAGTTCTGCGTTGTGTAACTTTCTCCATTCTCCTGTAACTTCATCCCTTTTAGCCCCAAATATTTTCCTAAGAACCTTATTCTCAAACACCCTTAATCTCTGTTCCTCTTTCAGAGTCAGAGTCCAAGTTTCACAACCATACAGAACAACCGGTAATATAACTGTTTTATAAATTCTAACTTTCAGATTTTTTGACAGCAGACTGGATGATAAAAGCTTCTCAACTAACAACAAAGTATATATATTGAAATATAAATATTTATATAGGCAAAACTATCTCTTTGTCTGCAGATTAGGCCTCGTCCGCTAGAAAATGAAGCGTGCATTTCTATGTGTAGCGTCACTCAGATTGCGAACATCTGAGCACAGTTTTTGTTCCCAGCAAAGACCGCATACCTTCACTGAAACCAGTTCATTGTGCTTCTTGATGTAACACGTGCCGATCGTCATGAGAGATACTAAGTTTATGTATAGTGAAAAAATACAGAGATCGTGATTGAAGGATATAGATGCAGCTTTCATAAGAAGTTGGCCGATGGAAGCATGCAAAAGGATCCTGCAGGTCTTATATTAAATTATCTACTACTAATGTTAATCCAAACAATATTTTATCATAACCGTGAAGAAGATATAGTCATATAAAGAACTGTATAAGGTTGTTCTAAAGTAAGTTCCCAGTTTCAAATAGCCATAAATTTGGCAAATTTCTAGCTTATGGAAAAATAAAAACACCTATTTGCTTGTAATTAAATGGCAGTTTATTACAACAAAATAGTTAAACACGATCATCACCGAGTGTGTATTCGATCTGCCAGATTGTTTTTTATCGGTAACTGTAACAGTTTCCTCAAATTTGTTCACCAGCTTACGAAATGATTTTACAGACAGGTACATTTTTCAATCCATATAACGTTTGAAATCTTCTAGATGCATTGGGATATTGTCTATTGCATTCGTAATTTAAGCACTGAACGAAGTCATAAAAGCAAAACCATTGTAAATACAGGGCCCGACAGAATGATCTCCCCGATTACAAACATAAATAACAAGAGTAACATAGATCCTATTCAGAATTTTATTTTACCATCTTACAGAAGAATGTTTGCCATTTTATATCACCTTGTTTTAAAAATAATATCGTGCAAATGCTTGCCCTCACGAGCTATAGGCCTAAACTCCTTAAACAGTGACTGTGCGTCATTCTTCCTCAAAAAACATGCATCTATTATTCCAAATTTTTGCAACAGCACACTAAACAGGAACACGCTCACTGTGGAGAGGTTTTATTAAGTAGGTTATTTTACGACGCTTTATCAACATCTTAGGTTATTTAGCGTCTGAATGAGAAAAAGGTGAAATAAGTCCGTGGTCCAATACCGAAAGTTACCCAGCATTTGCTCATATTGAGTTGAGGGAAAACCCCGGAAAAGGCCTCAACCAGGTAACTTGCCCCGACCGGGAAATGAACCCGGCCCACCTGGTTTCGCGGCTACACGCGCTGACCGTTACTCCACAGGTGTGGACACGACGCTTTATCAACATCTTAGGTTATTTAGCGTCTGAATGCGATGAAGGTGATAATGCTGGTGAAATGAGTCCGAGGTCCAGCACCGAAAGTTACCCAGCATTTGCTCATATGGGTTGAGGGAAAATCCTGTAAAAATCCTCAACCAGGTAACTTGCCCCGACCGGGAATCGAATCCGGGCCACCTGGTTTCGCGGCCAGACGCGCTAACCGTTACTCCACAGGTGTGGACACGACGCTTTATCAACAGCTTAGGTTATTTAGCGTCTGAATGAGGTGAAGGTGATAATGCTGATGAAATGAGTCCGGGGTCCAGCACCGAAAGTTACCCAGCATTTGCTCATATTGAGTTGAGGGAAAACCCCGGAAAAACCTCAACCAGGTAACTTGCCCCGACCGGGAATCGAACCCGAGCCACTTTGTTTCGCGGCTAGACGCGCTAACCGTTACTCCACAGGTGTGGACACGACGCTTTATCAACATCTTAGGTTATTTAGCGTCTGAATGAGACGAAGGTGATAATGACGGTGAAATGAGTCCGGGGTCCAGCACCGAAAGTTACCCAGCATTTGCTCATATTGAGTTGAGGAAAAACGTCGGAAAAAACCTCAACCAGGTAACTTGCCCCGACCGGGAATCGAACCCGAGCCACTTGGTTTCGCGGCTAGACGCGCTAACCGTTACTCCACAGGTGTGGACACGACGCTTTATCAACATCTTAGGTTATTTAACGTCTGAATGAGAAGAAGGTGATAATGCTGGTGAAATGAGTCCGGGGTCCAGCACCGAAAGTTACCCAGCATTTGCTCATATGGGTTGAGGGAAAATCCTGTAAAAATCCTCAACCAGGTAACTTGCCCCGACCGGGAATCGAATCCGGGCCACCTGGTTTCGCGGCTAGACGCGCTAACCGTTACTTCAGTTACAGTTGCTGATGAATTTCTCGAGGGTTGTCTGGGGACGCAGTCTGACAAATGAAAATGAACTTAGTCACTACTGAGCACAAGAGCATCGCCTGGAACATTTTCCAACATGGACTCGCAAGCATCATGGCGGTTGAGCCCAACGAGCACAGAATGCATAGAGTAGACATGAACAGCTTGGAGGTGAAGCCGCTTTTGTGGACAGTCGCCATTATGATGCTACCAAAACATTGCGCTCCCGGTTAGCACATGGGCAGTTGATTGTGATGTTGCATCGTTGTTTTAATTAATAAATTAACTAATTTCAATATATATATTTTATATATTTTGAGGAAACCAAGAGATGGAGCTTAATCTGAGACGATTCTAAACGGCGTCGGGATTGTATCCGGCGTGGCTTAGTGGATAAAGCATCAGCACGTAGAGCTGAAAACCCGGGTTCAAATCCCGGCGCCGGAGAGAATTTTTCTCCGTTCCATCTCTCTTTCATCATGTGATGACGCAGAATATCTGCGTGGAAATATCATATGTACTTCGGTACATCAAAATATATATGATATGCGTAATAAATCACTTTGTGATTTAAAGACGGCGCCCATACCGTCGGATCCCGGCCAAACAGTCACTCATCTGAGTGCACCTCAACACATGTATGGACTTCGGTCCTGCGTTCATAGACATCTATGACGTAGTGCAGAGGGCGGCCACTAGAGGGAAACCAAGAGATGGAGCTTAATCTGAGACGATTCTAAACGGCGTCGGGATTGTATCCGGCGTGGCTTAGTGGATAAAGCATCAGCACGTAGAGCTGAAAACCCGGGTTCAAATCCCGGCGCCGGAGAGAATTTTTCTCCGTTCCATCTCTCTTTCATAATTTCAATATGCCTACATGTTCTGCGTATGGCTGCACAAACAGGTTTCCAAAAAAAAAATTCCTGGAATAACTTTTCACGGGTAAATATGCATGTGTGAAATGTACTTATTACCGGTAGGCTAGATACGGTAATGAATGATTTAGCCTAAGTTAGTCGGTTAGATTCGTATTGTTCACGTATTTGTTTGATTAAGAGAAAGGATTAGTGTATTGATATTATTGTAATTAATTTTTATAATCACGAAATCAGACATGCTTTGCAGACTTAGCATTTACGAGCGAAGCTAACCTAACAACCCATGTTGGAAGTTTGTGTCGAGTGCTATAGAAAATGGGTGTACCGAGGTTTCTCTTAAACCGAATGCACGTATTCGTTTGATGAAGAAAAAGAAATAGTATATTAATATTATTGTAATTAATTTTTATAATCACGAAATCAGACTTATGCTTTGCAGACTTAGTAGCTTCATTAACTCGGTCGTGAACTGACTTGACCCACTTGGTAATAAAACTTCACTTTTGTTCGCCGTTATAATCTAATTATATACTATAAACGAAGAGCCTATCAAATATTATATGGTTAAGAGCATTCCATTTTTTCTCTAAACAAAATCGGGACTTCTATACGAAATACTGGCAAAAGGAAGAGAATGATAATTTGCGTTAAGAAGCAAGTTTCATTATAATATCGAAGCAAATGGATCAATCTATAAAAGTAATTATTATAGGGTAGCATTTTTATTGGACTAGTAGCAAAATAAGGTCAAACTGTTATTTTCCTTTTTTATCATTATTGTTTGTTTAACCTTCCAGATTATCTATTAAATACCATACTGCAATTTGAAGAGCTGCCAATTTAAATAACCTGTATATATGTGATTTATCGATGACAGTTTCGTAATTTTTGCTAAAAATACGTGCCTAGCGATTCTGTATTACGAAACAAACAAGAAAGTGTGAGTCCTACAAGAAATTAGGGACATATGGAATTCTTATTATCATAAGATCTTCTATAACGTAATAGCTATTTTGCAATGTTTTGGTAGCAACAAGATGGCGTCAGGTCCATCAAACCGGCTTCACTCCGTCCAATGGATTAAGATGCTAGTGTCTACTCTATTGTATTCTGTGCTCGTTGGTTAAGCCAGTCACATTGCCGAAGTTCCTGAACCATCATAACTTTGCACTGCCGACAACAGCTGTTCCTGCTGCCAACATAACAATTAGAAAATCACTACCAGTTGTAATGTTTCTCAGTATCGAAATGCGAAGTTGGCAAAAGAAAATTCAACCTTCAAACTAGAAAAATCACCATCATCCACTAGCATGTCTAGTAATGGGGGAAAAATGGTTAGGTTTCACACTTAGAGTATTAAGTAAGCTGGTCCGGACTATACTGCAAAATATCTATCGCCCCTTAAATGTCTACTGTATTCGATCGGCTTGAAATCGTTAACCACGTGACAAGTACCAGACCACCAATGATGGCCAATTTGTACCAAATAAACCCATAAACTATGTCGCATTGTGCACCAGTATTATTTTGTAAGGAACAAGATAATACGTAATGAAGTCGGCACTGTGGTTGGTGCAGCTACACTCCACATGTGTGGGAAGCGGTAGAGCGTGTTCTCTGTTATTACCATCACTGCCGTCATTACCTTGGTCTAAAACTTCTTGCGCACTAAACCAAACTGACAGCAATAGTATGCTGACTAGCACCTTTTATCCATCAAAGCAAAAACATTTTCTTTTAGCTTTCAATCCGTCTGACTGATTTAGTGTCCAAAGACATTATGTTTTAATACATTGCGTTGATGGAGGTCCTCCAAATCTTTCTCAATTTCAAATGCAAATGATTAGTAACCGGTTCTCTATATTCCCAGGAAAAGAATAAGAGGCACTCATTTCACAAAATCATGAACGCTTATCATATTATCTCAAGGAGAGAACTTCCATCATTAATCTCCCAAAATGATGAGTACATTTCGGAGTTATCTCCAAGAAAAGAAACAACATCCGATACTGATCTTAGAAAAGTATGCTATCTCCAAGAAAAGAAATAACATCCGATACTAATCTTACAAAAAGATGTTATCTCTAAGGAAAGAAATAACATCCGGCATTGATCTCACAAATGAAAAATGCACTTCAGAATTATCTCCGAGAAAAGAAACAACATCCGGTACTGATCTTATAAAAGGATGTTATCTCCAAGAAAAGAAATAAGATCCGATATTAATCGTACAAAAGGATGTTATCTTCAAGAAAAGAAATAGCATCCGGCATTGATCACACAAATGAAAACTGCATTTCAGAGTTATCTTCAAGAAAAGAAACAACATCCGGTACTGATCTTAGAAGAGGATGTTATCTCCAGTAAAAGAAATAACATCGATACTAATCTTACAAAAAGATGTTATCTCCAAGAAAAGAAATAAGAACCGATATTGATCTCACAAATGAAAAGTGCACTTCAGAATTATCTCCAAGAAAAGAAATAAAATCCGATATTAATCTTACAAAAGGATGTTATCTTTAAGAAAAGAAATAACATCCGGTATTGATCACACAAATGAAAACTGCATTTCAGAGTTATCTTCAAGAAAAGAAACAATATCCGGTACTGATCTTAGAAAAGGATGTTATCGCCAAGAAAAGAAATAACATCCAATACTAATATTACAAAAAGATGTTATCTCCGAGAAAAGAAATAACATCCGGTATTGATCTCACAAATGAAAAGTACACTTTAGAATTATCTCCAAGAAAAGAAATAAAATCCGATATTAATCTTTCAAAAGGATGTTATCTTCAAGAAAAGAAATAACATCCGGTATTGATCTCACAAATGAAAAATGCATTTCAGAGTTATCTTCAAGAAAAGAAACATCCGATACTGATCTTAGAAAAGGATGAATGCACTTTGGACTTATCTCCAAGATAAGAAAAACATCTGGTATTAATCTTACGAAAAGACGAGTGCACTTCACAGTTGTTATCTCCAAGGAAAAAACATCCAGAACTGATTTCATAAAAAGCTTGTTATTTACAAGAAAACAACATCCGATACTAATTCTACGAAATACTGAAAATATCTCGGAGTGATTCCAACAAAAGAACATTCGGTATTCACCTATCATGTCAGAGTTATAAAAAAAGAAACACAGGACATACTTCTTAAATCAAAGAAATAACATCCGGTATTCATTCCACGAAGCATTGGGTGCATTTCTAAATTGTCCAAGAGGAAACATTTGCTACTTATTTCACAAAAGAAATTTAGAAATTCCGAAATGGACTTGCAAATTATCAATTTGTAGAAGAGAGAAAGATATAGAAAATCATCGTCGTCATAGAGTTGTCACGTTAGGTAGCCTATATGTATTCTTATTGCCTGCGTTAAGACATAATGTGTGGCATGTGTAATTATGTCATTTGATTGATAGAGTTCGTTTACTCCGATGAATATTATATGCCGGTAATTTATATTCATCACTTTTCATTAAAAACCTGTATGTCGCTACTGAAGAAACCTGGCGTCATGTAAAGTATAAGGAGCAGCCTTGACTCTGATTGAAACACGGCATTGAGATCGAAACCCGTTCAGAGCAATAGTGTTTGTTCTTGGCAATGTCGTGCGAATCCAGCATAATAAATTAAAGGCTCACGTGTAAAGCTGAAATTTATAACCTCTGAGAAAGCTGCACACAGTTCATTAATTATTATAACAGCGGCTTCATTAAATAAAGTCCAAACATCTTCATTAAATTTATACGAAATATACTCACTTTAGACTAATTATGTTTTGATATCACTTCTTGTTACGTAAGTTTTTTCATTTGTTTATTTTTTCATTAGTCTTTTCTTTAACGCGAATCGTATATATTTCCATTGCCAAATGATTAATATGTTAAGAAAGTTTCAACAAATGAGTTACGTCACTCTATTTTGACGTCAGTTGCTTAGCAACGGATCATTCAGATGAAATACAGTAATGGTATTGTAAATATTTGTATAGATTTATAGTAAGTATATATTATATAAATAAAAGTAACAAGTAATAATCCGACCCATAAATTATACTAAATTCGTTTCACTCTCTATCAAATTTACAACCCTTACAAATAAGAACCAATTCCTTAAAAATCTAAATATGACAATAACATCCAACAGCTGACGGATATAAAAGTTTCACTCAATTACAGGGATCCTATGAATCATCTGTCACTTTTTTTAAATTATGTGTCTATGAGTGTAGCTGCTCTCCAAATGTTCATAGTACGCCTACAAACCAGCCAGTATTTCATTTGTTTTATATACAAACTAGTGTGAGTGACCAATCAGTACACTTGTTTCCTTCTACGAAACATGCATGGCCTCCTTAAATTTTCTGTACATTAAACAAAGAACTGTAAGAAGCTATAGATCTTTTTATTGGATTCAATTGGCGTTGATGAAAACGATTTAACATATTATTACAAAATATTCAATTTAAACTAAACATTATCTATTATAAGCTGACAAACGAAGGTGAAACGGTCTTAATTTTGTATATTTTATTAACTCTTTTATCCTGTGGACGTTCTTCAGAGGCGATAACATAATATAGAATAAAGGAAGAACTTGTAAATACGAAGAGCAGAAGCCAAGACGCTGGAGAAAACCTGCTTCGTCGGTTAGTACGTTATTTCTTTATTTAAACACACGCTAAAGTTGAATAGGTTATTAAGACTGTTCGTATACGAATTTGAGAGTTTGAGGCGTAATTCCACGTACGAAGAGAAGATCTGTAGCACATCCGAATTGTTAACAAAAAATTTGACACAATTTTTAGAATCTCTTGTTTTAAGAAGCTATGAGGAGACGTGTAGGTAAAATGTAAGAAAATAATTGTAGTTATCAAACATGTAGAAGCAATGTTCCTTTAAAATCGTCTACACACTTTCGTTAAGAGAGGCCTGTAGAGAAAATGTGAAATTTTCTACCAAAAAATATATATATTTTTTTCTGTAAATGATTTATAATATCCTACCCTACATGTCTGCAAAGTTTCAAGGGCGTAAGACGATTGGAAACCGTCCTAATGAATTAAAGATCCACGCTATTGAAATGTCAGCTCTAAAGTCATTATTTTCCTCCACTATAATATTTTGTGCACTTCTCTTCATCCAAATCACTAAGGTTTCTGCAATTTAGCTATAAAGCTGAATTTTTTCTGTATATTCACTACAGCATGTTATTCATCAACATTAAAACATATAGCCTACCCGATTAAAATTCCACAAGAAAACGACATTTCTAGCTTTGTTTTATACCATAAACCATGGATTCTACCCGAGATAAAATTGAAGACTATAGTCCTCTGAGTTGAAGTTGCTGCATACTGAGAAGGAATAATTATTCTAAGTAGATAGCAGCCTATCCTCCTGCATTTGTGCCCTAACTGTAACCTGCAGAATTTTTTCACTATTTTTCTTCATGTTAGTGACTTTTTTTTTAAGTGTAGAATTATATTGAACTTTAAAAATAAAACAGCAAATGTCTCAGGATTCAGAACGAAGAAACCAAGCTATAAGATTTGGCCTTAGTATTTTCCTTAGCACACAAACAATCAAAACATCAGCAAACACAGAATCAACACATCATGCTGAGAATAACACCATTTCATCTTCTGCAAATCTGGAAATACCTATACAAAAAAAGAAATTAAGCAGACTTAGAAAGACCTGAGCAGGGTTTGTAGTCTACTACTCGAGCAAAGACAATGACGATTTTGTGATGATGATGATGATGATGATGATAATAATAATAATAATAATAATAATAATAATAACAGGACAAAGATAGAAGTTTAAGTTTCCCACACTGAACCCACGAGTTCTATTTTCGAAAATACGAGTATCAAGCAGCTTATGTAGTATACAAAGAGTGTGAAATAATAATAATCATAATAATAATTTATTTTAGCTGGCATAGTTAAGGCCGTAAGACCTTCTCTTCCACTCAACCAGCAAAAAATATACATACATATGTATGAACTTACAAAGAATTCAACAATTTGATTTAGATGAGAGTTACATGTATACAAGAGATTATTTACGAATTAAACAACAAAATACAATGAACTACAAACTACGTAGCAGAATTAAGCTAAAATACATAGAATGTTAATATATTTCAAATAATGTTACATAATAGAAAGAGATTATTATGAGACAATTTTGAAAATACAGCACTATCAGGATGCATGTCTAAAGGAAGAAGTAACAATGTAGTCAGTGATAGCCTAAGTCAGTATGACTGGAGTGAAATACTAAGAAAGTTATCTTTTAAGCTGTATTTAAAAGTGTTTATTGTTTTGCAGCCCCTAATACTTTGTCACAAGGAATTCCATTGTCGCGAGGTGGATACTGTAAAAGATGATGAATAACAAGATGTTCTATGAAGAGGTATACTTAGGGCCGATTGTATAAACCATTTAATCTTAGATCAGAGGTTAAATTGATCCTTGTTTCAGCTGAACTTGGAATTTTGTGTTGTATAAAGTCTAATCTGAGATTAATTTGTCTCAAACTAAAGTCAACTTTGACTGAAGAAATTTCTCCGATTTAGTTAGATGATCCAAGTTCAGTTATTTCTTTTCTGTTTGAAATATACGAGTGACAGTTTGAGCAAATAAAATATCCATTATTATTAATATTAATAGATATGTTAGGCACATTTATATATATTTCTTTCAATTTCTTGCCTTAATACACAAACATTCTTATATTTTATAAGGCTCTATCGTGTTCAGCAGTATCAAATAACATAACCTATAATTATATTATGTTTATAACAACCATTAATTATTAATGGATATGATAGGTACATTCATAAATGTTCAATTAACTGTATTACTAAACGAAAATTGTCGTTTTATAAAGCTTTATTATGTTTAGCAGTATCAAACACCATAACATGATAACAACTTGGAGAACAGTCAACCTTCTTCTTATTGTCCGCCATTATTTACATTGCACAAAAAAACAGTGTCTCCAACAGAGTGTAATACGGAAAGTCGCCAAAAAGTAGTTGTAAAGTCGCTAGATTTCTCATTATCAACAAAGAAAGATTAAATTTTGTCACTATGGGGTGCTAAAAAGGTCACTAAATCCCTATTTAAGCAATATAAAAGTTAAAATAAATTGTTGTTGAAACAGAGTTAAAGTCGCTAGATTGGCAACACTGAACAAACCTGTATAACATGGTCCGCGCATCACGTATTTCACCTGTTTATGCGATGTTGCCAAATCCTTTTCACGTGAACTTAGATTGCATTTGAACCAAGGTAATTTTATCGCAGAAAAGTTTTATACAATAGAATAAGTGTCTGAACTCGGTTCACTTTTCGATCTTCGATCAAAATTGATCTTTAGTCAGGGAGTTTTATACAATCGGGCCTTAGCGTGCCACAGATAAGTGATCTGGTATTCACGTCGTGGTTAGAGTATAGATAAGAGAAACGAGACGAAAGGTAATTTGGTGTTGAAGTGTGCAGAATTCGAAAGAATAAAGACAAAGAGTGTAAAGTTCTACGTTCTTTAAGTCGGAGCCACAAAAGACTTGCAAAGGACGGTGAAATGGCAGGTTCTTCGAGATAATATTGTTTCCCTTTCATTATTTTGTAATTTTGCCATAACTAAAATCATTCCTAGCACAGTTGTAGACAGCAACAGATAGTGAAGGACCCAGGGTTGTCGTACCTCCCGAAAAGAAGGAATGGCCTGGCTCTAAGTACACTCTACCGAAAATTGTTCTGGCCGGAGAGCTAAAAATACTCGGATTATACCAAATATCTTATATATACATCAAAGTTATATAAAAGTGTAATTTAAAAAACACCGCATGAGTCTCCACTAAGAAATATCACTATTTCACTGTATTTGAAAGATGTGCTACAAGATCTTTGATTTTGATTCACCTAATTGAATACACTAAATTGCATGATACACAATAGTATAGACTATAGCTACCTACTGTAGATTCTAGGCAGAACACAGTTTTTTTTATAATATTAGGAATAATGAAAATGTGGCAGATGTGTCTCCAACGGACTAAGAAGAAAGAAACAGCCTCGTAACAAATCCTGCCATAACATTATTATAGGCCCTATATGACGCAAATCAGCTGATCAGAATAATTCCAGAAAATGGTGACCAAGTACCAGTTTCTGGGCAGAAATAACTGTATATAATTTGTCATAGTACACAATCATTCTTGCATCAGTAAAATTAGTCATACTTTAGGTAAGATTGCGTGTGTCGTAACATGCATTTCAGATTCATTCCGTGCCCTGGTTTCCTTCAATCAGGTTATGGCAACCCTAAATACAACGAACTGCAGTGGATTCCTACAGCAAAATGCCTATGCACAAAGCATTCGCATACATGGGTCACCAGTACGCACAGGTGAGTTTAATATTAATAATACTACTAATAATAATAATAATAATAATAATAATAATAATAATAATAATAATAATAATAATAATTAGAAGTAGTCTAATAATAGGTTTTTTTTGGAATAGAGATTCACTACTTACTATAGAGATACATTAAATTCTAACAAACTCAACCCTGCATCTTTAATGACATTGTTGTTTCGCTAGCAGTAAATCTTCAGAAGAAAAACTCACATGAAATTAAAAAATATTTACTGTTGAAGATTATAAAGCTATGTCCTCATAAGTCATAATAGTTTTAATAGTTGTACGCGATTTAAGAAAAATTACGACATACATATCTCTGGAGAAATCAGACATAAATTCAGACCTACACATTACGATACAAATATTTTTATAATACCAACATTTATCATTGATGGGAAATTTCTCACTATTACAAATTAACAATAACTTCATTTTACATACAAATGTAATTTGAATTCTATACACTTGTACACGTATATTAAAACGTGCATGTAATACATACCCCTATTAATATAATAATAATAATAATAATAATAATAATAACAATAATAATAATAATAATAATAATAATAATAATAATAATACAGTACAGCATGATTTTGACGCTTTATAACAATGTATATTTTTATACACAACCAAGTAGCCAAAATTTTACACATCCAAAGGCCAGTCCTCTAGGATAATCTCATTTCAATCCTCCGGCAATATTAACTTACAAGTTTCATTCAGAAGCAGCACTAGAATCCAACATCGAGGCATAAGTGGCAATTGTCATTAAATAAAAGAATATAACAAGCCACAATAGTAAATGCTGGAACTTCTTTAAGGGAGTAGGTACAGCTTAACACCTTCAAAAAAATTTTTTCTTCAAAATATATTTTAAAATATGCACTAAATATCTGTAGTGCTCGGGAAAAGTGGCACAAGTCAAAAATGTTAATTTTATAGGAGAATGAAAAAAAAACTGTCTTCACACTAGTTTATGTCGATTTGATTTTCTTCTCTATGACTTACTTTTATGGGAGAAATATTCACGTCTCTTTTCCCAAGCGAGCAGATGTTCCGTAAGTTGTCAATAAGTTAATAAAAAATGTTTGTGGAAACTGACTTATGCCACTTTTCCCAATCCATTTTGGTGCAAAGTTTATTTTAATATCTGCATTAGTTTTAAAGTTATGAATTTAAATGAAAGACTTTGCACTTCGCTGTGCAGCTATCAGTGGAGAACGGTACGCTCGTTTTCCGGAAACTACATTTTCCAAGTCCATTTTCCTCTTTATTCTGAAACTACTGAACAGAATTGTATAATTTTTTGTGCATGTTAACACATACATAATCTACAAAACTGACCATAATCATGCTCCTCAATTAAATATTTTTCCTAGAAAAAAATAATGTATGGGTTAAAATATCTTGAAAATCTGTTACATAATTTAAAATATAAATTAAAAATATTATCCATATAGTTAGAAATCTGATTGTGATCAATTCTGTAGAGCTATCTTTAAGCTTCCAAAAAAAAATAATAATAATAAAAATTGGATGAGTTAAGAGGGAAACGCTCGATTCCGACATAACGAGTAGCTGCCATTTTGAGTAATTAAATAAATAATTAATTTAATTGCACGCTAAAATTAAAAAAAACAGTCAATGTATTAAAAAGTGGTAGGTTTTTAAGTATATTAATTTGTATAAGCCATATGAACCAAGAAAGAAATTTTGAATATGGTCAGTGCGTTAAAGCTGTACCTACCCTCTTTAAAAAAAATTATAAATCTACCTACAAAATATAAAAGTTTATCCAAAAGAAACACGAGTATGTCAAACTCCATTTGAGGAAAATAATGTCAAAAATTATTAGTGAAAAGAGTGGTCTCTCCTGTCTTCATTATAAAGTTCTGAAGAAAATTAGACTCCGGAGAGGCAATTAAAAAAACTATAAGCCAACAAACATGTCACGATATACGGAAGTTTCTAGCAGCGTCAATAAGATTGAAGTGTAAATTCAGATTGTCATAACCTACTGCTGGCCCATACTTTTTTTTTTCTCCACCTAAAGCTGGAACGACGCATTGGTCAGCTGAGATCAGTATGACCTAGGGCCCTACTTCACGAAAATAGAAATTATAAATGTACAAATTTACAGGAAGTAGATTCTTTACCTACAAATTACAGTAAAATTTGGTTCACAAAACATTGGAAAATATTTCTATAATTGTAACAATGATTAAATGAAATTATTGTAGACCATGAATGACATATTATATTAGGCTTTGGTTTACGTAAAGTAGGTCATGCATTTTCCAAGAGTAATTTTTGAAGTTAACATCAATAACACAATTAATAACCATGAATGCAAAACATAATGGAATGTAAATAATAATTATATTAAAACTACGACTAAATATTATAATAAAATATAATATGCCTAGTAATAAGGTTAGCCATAGATTTTATGTTTTTTTATTGGTCAGCAAACTGCCATAAAGATCATTGTTGAATAATGTCAGAACTCATGATGACGTTGGCTGTAAAGGCTCCTCTAATTAAATTTATTTTTAAATTAATATTTTTTTTTTTGTAAGTCATTTATACAACTCATATTCTTCAAGCCTACGAGTGTATTACGTAATGTATCTTTTAGTCTGACACAAATCATCTATCAGTGCAGCTGATATTAGTGAAGAATAATAAATGTAATACCTATGCCAATGAGTAGCAGTTCAAGTTTCTCATGACTCATCCTAAATATCTGATCAAACTACACTAAACTTTAAAATTGAACGTTAATTCTTTTTCGAAATATTCTTCTAAGACGATTATGTTGAAAAATCTCCGTTTCTTCATCACCACACACCATAGTCCACTTTAGTATTTACAATAATACATAATTTTTATTTCATCTGTTTACCCAAATGAAGAGTAGAGTAAGAATTTGTTACAAAATCTGTAAGATTGCAAACAAATGACAATAATTGGATTTGTAGCATCATGACCAGCAATTTCTTATTTTCTAATTCACTTACAAATTTACAAGAGTGTCTTTGTGAAAGAAAAAAAAATGTGTAAATTTGTAACTTTTTTTCTCCTGTAATTTGTAATTTGTACTTTCGTCAAATAGGGCCCAGGCGTCTTCCTAAGACAATTCCAGACTCACAAAACGAATAAACGTGCTTGCTTGACAGGTTCTGAACCCAAGACCGTGGCTTCCCTTCATCGTTCAACATGTATCTTTGCTGTTGCCTACAGAGGGATCGGTTTTATTATTATTATTATTATTATTATTATTATTATTATTAATATTATTATCATTATTACTAAACTGGCTACAGGTTGACACGCTACTCACTGGGCTCATGGCGTTGGATACGCAGAAGCACTTGCTACAGATAGCTCACACACCTAAACAATACTGGTGCACTTCTGAGGCCTGACAACTCCCTTTCTCTCGCACGCCCCACCATACCCAGCCCCACGGCTAGGCCGCTTCACATTTCAACATCGCAGAGAGCATTGTTAAAAATGAATAAATGCGTCCTTCTCAATTAATACTCCAAAATCCAAGCCTTCTTCAAGATAAACGCGATGAGTTCACAACCTACTATGTGTCATCGTAAAAAATTATACATGATACAATTTTAGTTAAAAATATATACCTACTTCAAGAAACTGAGGTATTAATTCCTGGCTTATGAAAAACATGGCTCTATCAAGGTCTGAGGCAAGTGGCCCACCTATCAGCGTCGAGTAATCAGGAATCTGGTTCAATCAGGAGCGGAGGCTGGATGGCCAACCTGTCAGCATCGAATCTAATGCCACCCAGGCCACCTGTCGGACTTTGACAATCACCGCCTATACAGGGTGTTAAAAAAGTATCCAATATTTTAGGAGGTGATAGCATGCATCAAAACAAGAAAAAAAAAAGTCTAATAAACATGGGTCCTACAACACATACTTTCTGAGATCTGAACACTTGTTCGTAGGAGGTGCTCAATGTGACGTCCATTTATGGCAATGCATTTTTGTGCCCTACAATACAGCAGGCTACCAGTTAATCATACCGTAGTTGACACCCCTGGCATGGAATACTGATACGTCGCAAGGAATACTGAAAAGAAAAGTTCGGTTGCGGATATGAGCGGAGTTCATCAGAGATGGTGTTGTGAATTTTCGTAATCAGCATGTGTGGGCTGATGAAAATTCCCATGCAGTTGAAGAAACAAGGCATCAGCACCGATTCTCAATCAACGTATGGCAGGCGTTCTTGGCGATAGATAAGGGTCATACGTGCTACCACAGAGATTAACTGGGGTTCGTTATCAGGACTTTCTTATTAACGTATTGCCTACCTCGTTGGAGTATGTGCCATGCCAGCAAAGACTACAGATGTGGTTCATGCATGATGGCACACCAGCATATTTTCTCCGCAATGAGCGTGAACACCTGACGCTGACATTTCAGGACCGCTGGATTGGTCGGGGAGGCCCCACCTTGACCTGCTTGTTCCCCAAATCTAAATCCCCTAGACTTTTGGTTATCAAGAACAACCAGGTCCATTTCAAAGAGTGCGTGATTCCTTACGCCGAAGGGCAGAGGAATGCATTGCCATGAATGGAGCATCTCCTATGAACAAGTGTTCAGATCTCAGAAAGTATGTGTTGTAGGACCCATATTTATTAGACTTTTTTTTCTTATTTTGATGCATACTAGTACCTCCTAAAATATTGAATACTTTCTTTAACTCCCTGTATAGGGTGCGCAATGGACCAAGCGTTCCTAAGTGGCAGTCCTCCTAAAGTCACAAGGAGTTAACGGTATTTACTACATAATTTCTCCCCTTTTCTAAAAAAATACCGAAGCGAAAAGTCGAGGGAAGGTGAAAGTATGTGATGACTACAAAATATCGGGAATAAACAGGTCAGAAATGACGTTTTCAGGGTTTTTCGCCCATGAAATTTCACCTACTGGATTTTACGCCCACTATTTTTTTTTGTCCCTGGAAGTCTTGCCCACGATTTCTCGCCCATAAAAAAAATTCGTATTCCGAATATATGTACAGAGATCATTTCGAGCAGAATTTTTTTTTTTCCGTCCATGACAAGCTGTGTGCACATTTTCACGTTTTCACGGCTACCTGGTTACTTCCTTGCGCAAAATTGGCAAAGCGTACTTTAATTAGTGTTGAAATGGCTAAATTAAAAAGTAATGGATACCAGAATCACCGTCACTGCAAGAGGCAAAGACATGCTTGAACACAATGGACACCAGTACTACTACCATGGTTCGAATCATAGAAAAAACCCGCAAATACTGGCGTTACACGAAACGTGAGATATGTAACGGGTCGTGTATTATGAACTTTGATATGTAAATGGTAATGGGTGAAATGGCCACACAGAAAAGAAAACTGCTAATCTAAATAACATCGACTAATTAGTGGACTAATTTAGATGAAGTGTGAAGCTGAAAAGCTTCCTGTGTCAATATAAAAACGGCCTGCTATTTCTTGAAGGATCACAGAAACTGTTTGTTGCAGTAGGCTATGTCTTGAAGATGTTTGAAACAACAAAAATTTTATTCGGGCAGCCGAAAATAATTTGTTTGCCACATTGTAGGCCTAACATAAGAGGCGGAAATTACGAGAGGAAAATAAAATTATTCCTAAAAACATATCCTAAAAATCTTGGTTGACGGAAGGGAAATTACGCTAGTAAATGCGGTAATGACATAGACTACAATCGGTATACCGGTTCTAAAGCAGTAAAACATGTTTTTTTGTTTGTTTATGTGTTATTCCTGTCCGTCACGGTCTAAATATAACATACGACACCACTTTAATATTAACAAATTTGGTCCACAATTCATTTTGAGCTGGACAGCCTTGCTTTATAATGTACGCCAGCGATTGCTTGAAATTATCTGGCCTCGCGGAGTAATGTATGGAGAATTAATTGGGTACTCTAATGAACAAGGTGCAGACATTGCCAAACAATTGAGAATGTTTCAGTATTTATACCTTATCAGAGAACTCTGAGAAATCTGCACATTATTATGTAAGCAAATAAAAGCCCAAGACAAGGTTCAGGTCTAGACAGTGCGCGATTCTACTTTTCAGGGAAGCTATAAATAATAATGGAACCGTCTCCAATATGACAGAGGGAGACGAAGAATAGAAACTTGGTGTTATCGTTTGTGATCAATATTAATGTAGTCCCAGGTTCGATTCCTGAAAAAGAAGTGAATGTTTATTTCGTTATTTTGGATGCATATTCCTTGATTTATATTGTTCTAAGCGATCGTCTTGAACCATGCTTAGCACATGTTGCTTGTACTGTACATGTCCGGAAACAACCGGACTGATTGCTTAAAGAAGAAGCAGAAAGACTGCACACGCATCATACCAAAGGAAAGAAAATAAAGAAACAGAAAGAATGAAAAAAGAAATAGGAAAAGAAAAACGAAAGAAAGAATGAAAAAAGAAATAATAAAATACAGAAACAGAAAGAATGAAAAAAGAAATAAGAAAAGAAAAACGAAAGAAAGAATGAAAAAAGAAATAGGAAAAGAAAAACGAAAGAAAAAATGAAAAAAGAAATAATAAAATAAAGAAACAGAAAGAATGAAAAAAGAAATAAGAAAAGAAAAACGAAAGAAATGATGAAAAAAGAAATAGGAAAAGAAAAACGAAAGAAAGAATGAAAAAAGAAATAATAAAATAAAGAAACAGAAAGAATGAAAAAAGAAATAAGAAAAGAAAAACGAAAGAAATAGGAAAAAAACGAAAGAAAGAATGAAAAAAGAATAATAAAATAAAGAAACAGAAAGAATGAAAAAAGAAATAAGAAAAGAAAAACGAAAGAAATGAAAAAAGAAATAGGAAAAGAAAAACGAAAGAATGAAAAAAGAAACAATAAAATAAAGAAACAGAAAGAATGAAAAAACAAATAAGGAAAGAAAAACGAAAGAAATAATGAAAAAAGAAATAGGAAAAGAAAAACGAAAGAATGAAAAAAGAAATAATAAAATAAACAAACAGAAAGAATGAAAAAAGAAATAAGAAAGAAAAATGAAAGAAAGAATGAAAAAAGAAATAATAAAATAAAGAAACAGAAAGAATGAAAAAAGAAATAAAAAAAGAAAAACGAAAGAAATGATGAAAAAAGAAATAGGAAAAGAAAAACGAAAGAAAGAATGAAAAAAGAAATAATAAAATAAAGAAACAGAAAGGATGAAAAAAGAAATAAGAAAAGAAAAACGAAATAAATAATAAAAAAAGAAATAGGAAAAGAAAAACTAAAGGAAAAAAGAAATAATAAAATAAAGAAACAGAAAGAATGAAAAAATAAATAAGAAAAGAAAAACGAAAGAAATGAAAAAAGAAATAGGAAAAAAAACGAAAGAATGAAAAAAGAAACAATAAAATAAAGAAACAGAAAGAATGAAAAAAGAAATAAGGAAAGAAAAATGAAAGAAAGAATGAAAAATGAAATAAGAAAACAAAAACGAAAGAAAAAATGAAAAAGAAATAATTAATAAAAGAAAAAAAAAATAAAGTAAGGAAAGAAAAAAGAAAAAAAAGGAAGAAAATAACAAAAAAGTGAAGAAATGTAGTGCGTAGATATTATTATGTAATGAATTTCTCACAACTTTATATAAAGGGGCTATAAGATGGAATCCTGCTGGTTTGAGTCCTCGTGGAAGAAGAATTTCCTCGTGAAAGTTCGGCCAGCGTATGCAGCTGATGTCCATCATCGTGATGGGTTTGGGGAGCTACAATGATTTCGTAAGTCAGTTACTGGATCATCGTGCTGAGCACACGTTATTCTCATATTGGGTGGATGATAGTTCACCTCTGCTGAAGCAGACATGAGGCTAGCAGCTGGCTGGTCGGCTTGGTCCTTCATGAGCTATCGCACCACGCATTATTATTATTATTATTATTATTATTATTATTATTATTATAGTTATTATATTATTATCATTATTATTATAGTTATTATATTATTAAGGTGTTATTATTATTATCATTATTATAGTTATTATATTATTATCATTAGTATAGTTATTATTATATTATTAAGATATTATTAGTATTATTATTATTATTATTATTATTATTATTATTATTATTATTATTACTTTTATCTTGTGCACTTTATCTCGTGCTGAACTGTTATTGGTCCCAGGCTGTTGTACAGCACAATAAATATTAGTAAATAAATAAATAAATTATTATTGTGATATTTTTATTATTTTTTTTATTTTATTTTAATTTTTTTATCTTGTCCACTTTATTTTGTTCTGAACTGTTATTGGTCCCAGGCTGTTGTACAGCACAATAAATATTAGTAAACAAATAAATAAATTATCATTATTATTATTATTATTATTATTATTATTATTAGTATAGATTATTATTATATGTGCAATGTAATCATTTGTATTATTGCTTTCTATGTGCTAATACTGATACCGAATGACTATTAATCCTTGGTCGACTCACGCATGGCAAATGGAATTCAATTAAGAAATGATTAATTCTAATGTCACCTGAGGTATAATGAGGCCGTGAGGCAATGTGTCATTGCGCAAAAGAATCTATCAATGAGGGTTACAGTATTTGCCCTTGGCTATTTTAAGTCTAATTGCAAAAAATACCTCCCTTCTCTATCTCCCCCACTCCTCAACGTTCCTGTTTCCACCCCCTCCTTACGTACAGTGCAGTCTACCGATAAAAAATGTAATGTAATCAAGTTCAAGCAATTTCCCTTCACACTTGAAAACACAATTTCATCATCGGGTAAGCTTAGGACTACAGCAATATGCTGGCGGTTTAAATTCCTTGATTTTTATCATATAAAGAACATGGAGTGTTGTAATGTACTCGTAATTGTGGCACCGTATGCATAATTGTGAGGTCCACATTACACGAATCTAATTGCTGACAGGAAATATACAATATAAATTATAGGCCTAGTATTATTATTTTGAATATAGCTATTTACTGTAGATAAGTACACTTTACTGTATATAAGAAATATATTTCTGTTAATTATGTCAAAATAACTTGTAAAAATTCAAAGAGTTAAGTTATCCCGTCTCTTTTGGAACCACCAGGTATTAGTCGCGCGGATGGTAAACGACCCGATGGTCTCACCTTAATTCCATGGTCTAGAGGAAAATCTTTAATTTGGGACTCCAATTGCGTTGACACTCTAGCTCCATCTCACTTACCGAATACCTCCAGACGCGCAGCATCTGCTGCTGAATTAGCCGTGAAGAAGAAGAAAGTCAATAAATATGCTCATCTTTTAGACAATTATACCTTTGTCCCATTTGCTGTGGAGACCTTCGGTCCTTGGAGTCATGACGCTAAAGTTTTGGTATCTCAAATCGGCCAAATTTTGATCTCCATTACTGGTGATCGCCGTTGCACTACTTATTTGCGTCAACGCTTAAGTATTGCTGTTCAACGCGGAAATGCAATGAGCGTTTTGGGCACTCTTCCAGAGTCCAGCCCTTTGGACGAACGTTTTCTCCTGTAAAATTTATTATCTCTATGTAAATGTTTATATTTCGTTTTTATATATGTGTATATTGTAACGGTGAAAATATTGTTAATCAAATAATTTTTTTTTCATAAGTGTGTATTATTTTTGGGAGTGTTTTTGTATATGCAATCGCATTATTAATTTGGTTATAACTTTTATATCACCTTCATAAAGGTAAACACAGTTATCATTAAATAATCTCTCATAAAAGATATCGGGAGTCTTATTTAACACGAAACTCAATTAAGAAACAGTGCAACATAAAACCAAATTGAGGTAATACTATTTACTTTATTTTAAATTAATCATCACTATTTCTGACTACACGAGGAAAAATATATGTTATATTTTTAGTTTTGTGCTAAATTAACCAGGATAACCTATTAAAATATACAGAGTGCGTCAGAAAGAACGGATGGATTTCACATGGCAAGAAAATTGTAAAGATTCATCAAATCAAACATTTATTGTTATCAACATATTCACCAATACATGCAGTTTATTTATGTAAAACAACATTATCCATATGATGTCATTGGCTTTCAATACAGGCATCGAGGCGTTTTCTGATGTTCGCCATCACTTTCACAGTCATAGCTGGTGCAATTGCACGATTTCTTCACGAATCGCTGTCTTCAGTTCGTCCAGTGTATGTGATCGATGTTTACAAACTTACGCCTTCAAATGGTCCCAAAGAAAGAAGTCGCAGGGCGCGAGATCTTACCGTAGCCTCGGACAATCTCAGTGCAATAGAATTTCGTCCAGGTGATTTCTTCTTTAATGTTGAACCTGTGATACGAAATGAAGCCTCACACCGCAAAATTGTATTCCGAGTTGGAATCCTAGCGTGACATCCGATGTCGAAATGAGTCCTGAGTGGCGATCACAGACTCTTCATTTTTCAAAAATGTCTCTACGATGAAAGCACGTTGTACACCAGACCAACACCATGTTCTCAACTGAAACTGCATTCTATGGCTGACCCAACAGTCGTGGTCCCCCTCACTATATCTCTCTCCTCGTTGCGTATCGATAGTTTGAAATCCATCCGTTCTTTCTGACGCACCCTTTATAATAACAAACGACTTATTTACAGTCAACTTACTAGGTTTTCCGAATCATCTGTCACACATTCTTTTAATGTCTCGTTTTTATAACTATTATTCGATAAATTGTAACTTATAATATGAGATAATTCCATAGTAAAAAAATCACCGCTTTAGGGACAACCCTTCAGCTCGTCGGCTCGACAGTGGCCTATTGTGCACCCTGAATTATACAAAAGACTAACACAAACTTTTCTGTTATGGAGATGAAATTACAAGTACAATAAGTTTCCCAGTTAATATTATAAGTCACCAATCAAAAGCTTTAAAACTAGATTTTACAATTGGCTATTAAAATCCTTTTATTCTGTTGGTGAATTTTTAACATAAATTTACATGAAATTGTTTTTAATAAATAAATTTATTTAGGCCTACATTTTGCTACTACGTATTAATACATTAAGCATGAAATGTCTTAAATAATTTGTATAATATTAATATACAGTACTTCATGTTTTCAAATGACGAACCCTATTTGTTTTAATAAATACATTTAGTTACATTAAAAAAAAAAACTAGACGTTCACGAGGAAGTTCATTATATTCCTGATGGTGGAAGGAATCGTAGGATCGATATCATAGCTATAAATAGAAATAAACAGACAGCCGAAATAATTGATCCTACCATCAGATTTGAAATCTCAGTCACTCAACCATTTGAAGTGAACGAAGAGAAAAAGAAAATCTACGAGAACACGATTCAGTACCTATCGGCGAAATAGAACATAGAAAAAATCACAGTTACCGGTCTCTTCTTCAGAGCGAGAGGCACCATTCCGAAAGCCTTTGTAAAGTGGAGGGAAAAATACAAGCTGACGAGAGATCTTCAAGATGCCATCGTCACCACCATAATAAAATTTTCTGTAGCGATATTTCGTCAGCATCTTTATGGTGTACATTCAATTTAAATTATATTTGGTTCTATTTTTTTTTCTTATGTCTTAATCAATTTTATCTGAAACCTGTTATAATTTTTCATTTTAAGTTTTATTGTGAGCTATTCTGTGTCGCAGGGCAAACCCAAAATATTGGGTCAGACCAATAAATTAAATTAATAGATCGTGTGTAGTTGTTTTAATTAATATTTACTGTTTCTTACTTACTTACAAATGGCTTTTAAGAAACCCGAAGGTTCATTGCCGCCCTCACATAAGCCCGTCAGCGGTCCCTATCCTGTGCAAGATTAATCCAGTCTCTATCATCATACCCCACCTCCCTCAAATCCATTTTAATATTATCCTCCCATCTACGTCTCGGCCTCCCTAAAGGTCTTTTTCCCTCCGGTCTCCCAACTAACACTCTATATGCATTTCTGGATTCGCCCATACGTGCTACATGCCCTGCCCATCTCAAACGTCTGGATTTAATGTTCCTAATTATGTCAGGTGAAGAATACAATGCGTGCAGTTCTGTGTTGTGTAACTTTCTCCATTCTCCTGTAACTTCATCCCGCTTAGCCCCAAATATTTTCCTTAGCACCTTATTCTCAAACACTCTGAACCTATGTTCCTCTCTCAGAGTGAGAGTCCAAGTTTCACAACCATACAGAAGAACCGGTAATATAACTTGTTTTATAAATTCTAACTTTCAGATTTTTGGACAGCAGACTGGATGATAAGAGCTTCTCAACCGAATAATAACAGGCATTTCCCATATTTATTCTGTGTTTAATTTCCTCCTGAGTGTCATTTATATTTGCTACTGTTGCTCCAAGATATTTGAATTTTTCCACCTCTTCGAAGGATAAATCTCCAATTAATTTTATTTATTTATATTTATTTATATTTGTGTTTTTCAAATGTATCGTATGTGTATGTCTAATGGCTTAATAAATTGAATTGAATACTACTTACGATCTTCCGATGGATACACTCTCAATAGGACAAGAAAATCTCTACAAGACGAGAAAATGCTGGATGAAACCACGAATGCTAGTGCCCGTTGCGTAGTAAAATGTTACAATGGAAATATTTTTGCCTAATTGTTGTTAGCAATACATTGCACTAAATTAAGCGAAACACGGCATTCAGAAGAGTCATAGTTAAAGCATTAGATAGAATTGTCAGAGGATGTATGGAATTAAATCACTATCAACGTGGGTTTGTCATGACGACTGGCACCTTTATGAATGTAAACATATTAGATGGAATCCTACGCACAGCAGATAATAAAAAATCTTCAGCTTGCCTGGTATTTCTTGATGTTAGTAGAGCCTTCGATAGCATTGGCCACGCTCATCTAATAAATACAATTGATAATTCTGTCTTGCCAGAAGCCGCAAAAAGACTATTGATCAACTTGCTTGTAGGTAACACCACGCAAATACGAACTAGCAATGGTTACACAAGAAAAATGAGCTTAAACTGTGGTGTAATGCAGGGCGACCCTATTTCACCTCTTCTATTCAATTGGGGCATAAACCACTTAATGAATTGACAGAAACGGTTTCCAGTTAACCTCAGACACTGATCCCCTTACATTACTCTGCTTTGCCGATGATATTGTAATTGTTGGGAAAGACAAAGAAGCTGCTTCTATTCTTGTTACGAATGCAATACTACTATTGCATGAAATAGGTTTGAATATCAATACAGAAAAATCAAGCGCCATCATTATCAACAATGGAAAACTTGAGCAAGATCAAATTTCAACTGTTGTGGGTCATATTAATAGCATCGGTGTAGACGAAGAAATTAAATATCTAGGCGCTACATTTAAACAAACAATAACATTCAATGAAAACCAAGTATTGGATAAACTGAAGACGCACCTCAACAAACTAACATCAAGTCATTTGCTTCAGCCACAACAAAAATTAGTCGTCTTAAACCAGTTCATCGGCCCAACTTTAATATATCCATTTCAAACTGCATCTGTGCATCTGATCCCCAAAAAATTCCTCATTGAAGCTGACAATATGATTAAAAGCGCAGTAAAGGAAATATTACAATTACCAGGAGACACTCCTAATAGCATGATATATACAAGTAACAAATACAAAGGATTGTCAGTGATGCGCGCTACATGGGAAGCCTATCTGCAGCAACTCAACATCAATACCAAGCTAGAACACCTAAATGACCAGCACGTTAATGCTGTACGAGACTACGACACTATAAGAACCCGTTGCTTGTCGGAATTGCAAGTGAGCAGAGATGAGGCTACAGGATCCGTGAAGCAATTAAGGCAACATCTTCGGTACCGTGAATTTAAAACCTGGTGTGCATACCCTCAGAAAGGAAAATGAGTTGTATTGTTTGAAGAAGTACCTGCAGCCAACTCGTGGATCATCAAGCATGATGGATTATCAAGTTCTGAATGGAGAGAAATGCTAAAAATGACTGCGATGGTGGCACCAGTACGTTCTCTCCCTGGTCGCTCTACGGGCACAACCCACTGTAGGCACTGCAGTGAGTATGAAACTTTACCACATGTGCTTGGGAGTTGCCCACAGAGAGAAGTACTCAGAATAAAACGTCACAACATCATACGTTCTATGATCGCAGATGCACTTCGATCCAAAAATCTAGACGTTCACGAGGAAGTTCATTGTATTGCTGATGGTGGAAGCAATCGTAGGATCGATATCATAGCTATAAATATGAATAAACAGACAGCCGAAATAATTGATCCTACCATCAGATTTGAAATCTCAGTTACTCAACCATCTGAAGTGAACGAAAAGAAAAAGAAAATCTACGAGCCCACGATTCAGTACCTATCGGCGAAATACAACATAGAAAAAATCACAGTTACCGGTCTCTTCTTCGGAGCGAGAGGCACCATTCCGAAAGCCTTTGTAAAGTGGAGGGAAAAATACAAGCTGACGAGAGATCTTCAAGATGCCATCGTCACCAGCATAATACAATTTTCTGTAGCGATATTTCGTCAGCATCTTTATGGTGTACATTCAATTTAAATTATATTTGGTTCTATTTTTTTTTCTTATGTCTTAATCAATTTTATCTGAAACCTGTTATAATTTTTCATTTTAAGTTTTATTGTGAGCTATTCTGTGTCGCAGGGCAAACCCAAAATATTGGGTCAGACCAATAAATTAAATTAATAGATCGTGTGTAGTTGTTTTAATTAATATTTACTGTTTCAATTATTTTTATTTATATTTGTGTTTTTCAAATGTATCGTATGTGTATGTCTAATGGCTTAATAAATTGAATTGAATATTACTTACGATCTTCCGATGGATACACTCTCAATAGGACAAGAAAATCTGTACAAGACGAGAAAATGCTGGATGAAACCACGAATGCTAGTGCCCGTTGCGTAGCAAAATGTTACAATGGAAATATTTTTGCCTAATTGTTGTTAGCAATACATTGCACTAAATTAAGCGAAACACGGCATTTAAGCATTAAAACATCCCTGAATATGGTCTGTGTACGTAAGGCTAAATGATAGATAGGTACATCAAATTGTAACAATGCTGCGTTCCGGTACGCTTAAAATGTAGGCTTCTGTATATTTTGCAATTCAGTGCAATGAATTTAAAAGAACTCTGAATGTATAAAATGTGACATGGTACTTCAGTTATAATATCTGTATTCTGTTTTATTTTGCAAGTGCAGTATACAATGTATTAAGTAAGTATGGAATATTGCTAATAACTCTTTATATATTCATTCTATGAAAAAACACCGAAAACAAAAGTTGTTGGAGATATCTAACTAAAACTTATGGCTGTGGTCTCACAAAAAGTAAGGAAAAGGAAAGGAGAAGGAAATGAGAAGGATAGGAAAAGGAAAGGAGAGGGAAAGGAGACTCAAAGGAGAAGGAAAGGAAAAGGAAAGGAGAAGGATAAGGGTAGGAAAGAAGACGGAAAGGAAAGGAGAAGAGAAAAGAGAGGAGAGGTGAGCAGAGGAGAGGGCACGAGGGCAGAGGGCATGAGTGCATGAGGGAAGAGGGCAGAGGGCATGACGGCAGAGGGCAGAGGGCCTGAGGGCGGAGGGTATGAGGGCAAGGAGAGGAGAGGAGAGGAGAGGAGAGGAGAGGATATTTTCATAACTCTAACCTACAATCACAATAACCTGAAATAGCTATTGCTTCACTCCCACATGTAAAACCGACTGATCGTTCTGACATTGTTACTTGCGTTTTCGCATTGGAACTCAAGAACTGAAGATGTGTAGGTTAAATAAAAAGTATTTAGCATGAAAACCATTCAGAGTGGTAGGCCTATGTTTCATTATTATGGAAGCAAATAACTTCCAAAATGTCTGATATTCTTCATTGGAAATAAATTTGGAAAAATTTAATTTGAACTTCTAATGAACTTAGCAGCATTTGCTGCACAAGCCACTAGTACAAATAGAAGTTTGACTCAGCATAAATGATGAATACTCTCTTGTAAATGTTATAGTTTCTTCAAATGCTTTGATAAATATAACACAAAATAAATATGTGTTTCATATGGAGCAGGTAGGCCATGAAACAAACAAAACAATAACATAACTTTTTTTCTGATTCTTTTTCTAGTGTGTACGCATATTCTTTACATTTAAAACAATGTTTCGTCCACAGCTCTAGTCGAAACGGGCGCGAAATATTGTGAACAAACGCAAGTAACGCGAAAGTCTAAAGTTGCATCTACACGGTTCAACTCTTTTTTTCAACTGTAAGCATTCGAGCAATGCATGCAAGAGTGATCGAAACCCATTCAATTGTGCATTTTTTTTTTCAATAAAAATGAGAGCACATGCAGCAGTTGAAAGTTACTCATCGCCGGCGGGTATCGCGTGCATATTTCGTTCAACAGCAGCATGTACTTATTTCTTCTATTTTACTTATTTCTTTTTTCTGGTCCTGTTATTTAATGTATTTATTTACGTACAATAAACTTTACTCAATTTAAAATTATAATAATAATAATAATAATAATAATAATAATAATAATAATAATAGTAATAATAATAATAATAATAATAATAATAATAATACTTACTTAGTCACTGGCTTTTAAGGAACCCGGAGGTTCATTGCCGCCCTCACAAAAGCCCGCCATTGGTCCCTATCCTGAGCAAGATTAATCCAGTCTCTATCATCATATCCCACCTCCCTCAAATCCATTTTAATATTATCCTCCCACCTACGTCTCGGCCTCACAGCTAACACTCTATATGCATTTCTGGATTCGCCCATACGTGCTACATGTCCTGCCCATCTCAAACGTCTGGATTTAATGTTCCTAATTATGTCAGGTGAAGAATACAATGCGTGCAGTTCTGTGTTGTGTAACTTTCTCCATTCTCCTGTAACTTCATCCCTCTTAGTCCCAAATATTTTCCTAAGCACCTTATTCTCAAACACCCTTAACCTATGTTCCTCTCTCAAAGTGAGAGTCCAAGTTTCACAACCATAAAGAACAACCTGTAATATAACTGTTTTATAAATTCTAACTTTCACATTTTTTGACAGCAGACTGGATGATAAAAGCTTCTCAACTGAATAATAACAGGCATTTCCATATTTATTCTGTGTTTAATTTCCTCCCGAGTATCATTTATATTTGTTACTGTTGCTCCAAGATATTTGAACTTCTCCACCTCTTCAAAAAATTAATTTTCAATTTTTATATTTCCATTTCGTACAATATTCTCGTCACAAGACGTAATCATATACTTTGTCTTTTCAGGATTTACTTCCAAAGCTATCGCTTTACTTGCTTCCAGTAAAATTCCCGTGTTCTCCCTAATCGTTTGTGGATTTTCTCATAAGATATTCACGTCATCCGCATAGACAAGCAGCTGATGTAACCCGTTCAATTCAATAATAATAATAATAATAATAATAATAATAATAATAATAATAATAATAATAATAATAACAATAATAATAATAATAATAATAATAATAAAGCATGTAGCGAGCAATTTATTTGTTTTAGGTGGCCGTGAATACACTGAAATTTATTTTCTTTGTAATGGTGGACATTTCAAGCTGAAAGTAACGGCAAGTACGATTAGCTTTATTGAAGATTATCGCAAATAAGAGTGCCTATGGAATGTTCAATCACAATTTTGCGAATCAAGTAGGCTTAAGTACTGGATTAATATTTAATATTTTTATTAATTTATATATATATATATACGTAGTGAAGATGACGTTCAATACGACGCATCGTGTAGATATAAAATCTGCATGCATCTTAATTGAACGTGCGTTTTCAACTTGATTCTTTCAATATTCTTCCCAGATTGCATGCGTAAACGCATGGAGAATTGAACTATAAACTGTAGATGCACTTTAACACCGCGAGCCCCGAGGTGGCCCCTATGTGTATCGAAATGTAAGACGTTTTACGTCAAATTTAGCAACGTTGAGACCAATACCCCTTACGCCTCTCTCAGTCCCTCGCCTGTATAGGTGCTTCCGGTTTGTTCCGAACGTAATTTGCATATAGGTATATATAGAGCTGTTTTGCCGTAATCTCAACACCAATCCACATGGTTCGCGTGACACAACATTCAAGATGGAATTTTTTTTAAAATTCCTGCAGTTTAATAAGCTGATTTCTCTTTTGCTCTTCTGAACAGGAGTTAAATAAAAGAGGAAACTGTGTGGATAATTATGACATTACTAATTAGGCCTACTAAAACATTATTTTTAAACTAAAATAATAGTGGATTCATGCGAAAGTACGTAACATTTCTTCATTGTGACCGAAGTTTTTATTTAAGATGAATAAAAGACAGGAATTAATCAGTAATATATATATATATATATATATATATATATATATATATATATATATATATGATTGGAGTGTACTATAAGCAGTAATATGAACTACAGTCAGGAAGTCAAAAGCGGGGTAGCAATGGCAAAGGAAGCTTTTAATAGAAAAAGAACCAGTCCACACCTGTGGAGTAATGGTTAGCGCAGGTTGCCCGGGTTCGATTCCCGGTCGGGGCAAGTTACCTGGTTGAGATTTTTCCGGGGGTTTCCCTCAATCCAATATGAGCAAATGCTGGGTAACTTTCAGTGCTGGACCCCGGACTCATTTCACCGGCATTATCCCATCTCATTCAGGCGCTAAATAACTTAAAATGTTGACAAAGCGTCGTAAAATAATATACTAAACTTAAAAAAAAAAAAAATATATATATATAGATTTATTAATTTCTCCTACAGAATAATATCTGTAATACTGACAAATAATATTTCAGGAGAAAAATTCGCTCCGGCGCCGGGGATCGAATCCGGGTCCTTGGTTTTACGTACCAAGCGCTCTGACCATTGAGCTACGCCGAATTCAATCCACAGCACCGGACCGAACCCTCCTCCTTCAATGTTTCCCTTTTTGGCTTGACTCCAAGTTAGGCATATATGTCCAATGTCAACTGCCATTATACTAGGAGCGCACTCAGCTGAGTGACTTGTTTGGCTGGGATTCCGCAGTTACGTGCACAGTAATCTGTACAGACATATGCACTGCTAGCTATGAGAATATTATAGATTTATTAATTTGTCCTACAGAATATCTGTAATACTGACAATTAATATTTGAGGAGAAAAATTCGCTCCGGCGCCGGGGATCGAACCCGGGTCCTTGATTCTACGTACCAAGCGCTCTGACAACTGAGCTACGCCGAATTCAAGCTACAGCACCAGACCGAACCCTCCTCCTTCAATGTTTCCCTTTTTAGCCTGACTCCAAGTTAGGCATATATGTTGACGTATATTATGTCCAATGTCAACTGTCATTATACTAGGAGCGCACTCAGCTGAGTGACTTTTATGGACGGGATTCCGCAGTTACGTGCACAGTAATCTGTACATATATATGCACTGCAGCTATGAGAATATTATAGATTTATTAATTTGTCCTACAGAATAATATATGTAATATTGACAATTAATATTTGAGGAGAAAATTCGCCTGTGAACAGTTAATTTATCGGGCAATGACGCGCATGGAATATAATATGTTTTTAATAAAATAGTTATTTACGGCACAAGTGTTACAAATTACAATTTATTTTGTGAGTAGGGATATTTGGGAACCGAGACCAAAGGCCGAGTTTAGTAAACCTAAAAACAAAATAAAATAATTTTAACATGTGTTCATGCTGGTACAGAGACAATATTTCTCTGACATCTTCACTATGGTAATCCTCCTCAAATTAAAAGCAGGTGGTGTTGTAGCTCAGGAGTAGAGCATTCGACTGAAGATGGATAGACCCCTTGATCAAACACGGTTGCTTCATAACTTTAATTACATTCTTAGTTGTTTCAATAAAATAGTTGTTGAAACAATTTATTCAATTTATGTGCATTCCTTAAATCAAAACAGTAATCTTAAACTAGGCCTAGCATTGTTTAAACCATTTTATTGACTGCTTGCAATTGTTGCTGTGTGACAATGTGGTAAACAACTGACAATCCGATCAAACAATTGAAGGTCGATGTTAAAAATACTTTTCGCACTAGTACTTTTTCGCACGCAACCGTATAATATTCAATTTTTAATACACTTGCGTAGCGTTTAAAGATCTATTATAAAAAAAAACAACAATGATCAGTTTTTAATTGAAATCAGATTCGAGTCATAACAGAGCGGCAGAAACAACTTCTGTAATACGAGTATTACACTAATATTCGTGTTTATTTAGAAATTTCATGACTTTCCGTTTCAGTGTTTACAAAAAATAAAAATAAAATAAAACCTTCTAGATTAATGACGCTATTTTCTTCCAATCTTTTTATGCAATGAATTGAAAAATGAGATGGTAGAGTGAAATTGGTATCCGCGGGGTGGGAAGAAAACGTGTTCGTCAAAAAAAAAATAATAATGATTCCTCATGGCCTATTTGAATTCGAGTCTTTCAGTATTAAAATTCGACTAGACCAATTGTGCACCATTCTCATATTGGTGAAATACAACAGGAAATTATGCAAGTACATAGATACAGAATTATTATGATCAAGTATTCTATAGGTAGGCCTACATTACAACAAAAATGATCAATTTGTTACGTTTACGCTAGCTTTCCTCATTATTCAAATCGGAATTCAATTTTCCCTCGCCATAGCATCTCAACTTCAATATTTTATTTTCGTAAACAAACTATAATCGAAAACAGAGAAATAAAAGAATACAGTTGCTAAGGACGCCATTACAGAAGTTTGGAAATGTCCAATGACAACACATACTACGGGAATTTTACTCATAATAGTCTCAACTTAGCAAAATCAATCATATTCACAAGTCACGTTAGATTTACCCCCTCCCCCCACAATGATCCACCGGTACTTAACTACAACCTTCAGTAATTCCTTACGTAGATGGCAGCAGCCATGTTAGACTGTTCATCCTTTCCCCAGAAATTCCATGAAGGGAAGGAAATCATGGCAGCCAACATCTGAAATTGTACTACCTAATCTATTAATTAATACAGTCATTAAATTAAAACTTATAGTATTTTGAAGTTTAAATTAATTAATTACAACTAATTAAACACTATTAAAATTCTGATTCTCTCACTTAATATTTTAATATGAAACATATATTATTGTCTAAGTGTTGGTAATGAAGACTGTCCATTTTGTTCCAACGCGTTGGATGGTGGGTGAAAATGTGAGTTCATGGGTAATTTCCCAAGATTCTTTATAACACTTTGAGCATGATGTCTCAGATAGGCATTAACATAACGTGACTTATGTTTATATTCTCTACTCTCGAGCATACATGCATTTTATGTTACATAGAGACACATGGAATTCATAAACATAACAATGATGTCGGATTGAGGTTTTCGCATTCTTTCGATTATCCGAGTCTCAAATAAGTCACTTTCATTTTAATTGTGCTGATTAAATTTTGTTAATGCTTATCTGTCATATATAATTTACATAGTGAAATGTATAAATTCAAAATTTTGCCTTCAAACATTTGTTATTGATGATTGATTTTCTTCCGCATATTGATGTTTGGTATTCATAGGTACAAATCGTCCCTTTAAATGAAGTACGTTACGATCAGACGTTTTCGTAATTTTGTAACAAGATAATGTAAAACTTTATGCACACTACGTTCTTAATAGAAATAATAAGTTAGGACATCGAAAACAGTGACCATGAATAACCTAATTGTGATGATGTTTTTTGGTTAAATAGGTATTCCGACTCAGATTTATCTAGTAGGCCTACTGCATGTACAAAATTGTATTATGTGAATTTGTAATTAGACCTACAGAAGTAATGTTAATGACTATTGGCCTATGAAAATGTTGCAAAATTATGGCTCGAAAAAATAGGGTAAATATGTCCACAATGATAGTTTTCATAATTATGTGTGCATGGAAATTTATAAATCAGGCAGTAGGTATCTAACATCCTTCTTATTCTACTATTTCAAGATTAAATATTTGCACAAGTTCATGTATGATTACATTAGATGAATAATAGATTATAGTGTAGAGAACTACTGGCGGATCGTACATAGTGCGTATTTATACGTATTTACCCTCCCTTCCCCCCCAAGTACTATCAATATTTATTTCATCCACTCAACAATATAAATTACAGAGTAGAGAATAATGATAATAACAGTGCAGCCATCATTAATTCACATATCATCATCCATACAATAGCCTGGGTTAAGTTTATGGTGCACCGTGCTGTACTTGTACAAGAGAGCGGCTATTCGGCTATCCAATTATTCACAAGAACAGGAATGGCAAGCACAATTAGCCTTCGGGTTCCTCCTCAGTACAAGAAGGAAAGAAAAAAATGTATAATAATGGTAATTTAAACTCCATAATTAATTTGCTTGGCTCATTAAGGATAACTTTGGCCTGACAGGGATTACATATTTGAATTTTTATATCTCTCACAAAATACTGGCAGGAGCTGCCATCTACATAGTACAGTTGACCCTACTAAGACATATCACATTTTGTGAGAGATATAAAAATTCAAATATATATTCTCTATTGGGCCAATGTTACCCTCTTTGATGATATGTTAAATTAACTTTTCTGAGATATTTAAATATTAAGGTGGTAGGATCACTTATAAATTGAAATTGGAGATAGAATGATGGATTAACAGAACGAAGTTCAATGAATATAATATTTTTCTTGACATCATGAATGAGCTGGAGATGCAGACCTCATAAATAGGCAGCGCTTAATCACCACACATATGTAATGAAATTTCACTCTCACCTATTCCTAATCCCCATCCCAACATTCAGCAAAGTAAGATATTATCAGCATTCAGGAATGCAGACATACTTACTCATCCCAATGTAAAATTCCTTTAAATTTCTGCTCTTAGTGACAAGCTACGAACTAGTCAAAACACTTCACATGAAGTCCAAAAAACTTCTTTTTTTTTTTTAAAGAAGTCAAATCACGAGCACAATCAAAACAATCCACAATTCCTTTGATGTTACATCATTATCTCTGTAGTGTTAAATTGTCTTCGTTTTGAAAGAGCCGGAAAAATGAAACATCAATTCATATCAGCCCAAGTGGGATTTGAACCCATGCCAAACACAGCCTCGGTTCCTATGTCCCACTTGTTACTCTGAGACTGCACTGATTCATGACTGCTAAGACTTTGATCACCCTTGCCTGGGTTTGAACCTGCTTACCTGAGATTCAATGGCTAGCAAGACTACCAGTGCAACTGAGATAAGTTAGACTTCACAGCAAAGAGCACGGGTATAGCTAAACTAGTTTGAAAACCACATGCCAAGCAAAAACCATGAGGTAACTTTGTGGACATACCATGCAAGAACTAATCAAACTGTAGAGTCGAAAAGCTAAAGGAGCTAAGCGCCAAAATCAGAAAAATTGTGATTTTCATATCTAAAAAGCTATAGGCCACACCTGCGCCAATGCAGTGCTAAATGAGCTATGCTTCCATCTCTTTCCTATTGTTTTCGGCGGACGTCACAGGATGCCAATGGTTGTATGAGGAGAACCACTGGAATTCATAGCAGAGCTATTTGCATTTAGCCAAGAAGCTTGGATGTAGCTATTATACACTGATTCTATAAAATTCTATAGGGTATTCGGACCTTAAATTGATGTACAGCAAAGAATGGAAAATATTCGTCTAATTCCTTCTCAGAAATTTCACCATAAGTGCTATCCTTTTCTAATCTAGCGAGGTTGCCACATTTCTGTAAAATATATAGTAATCGCTTAAAAAACATAAACATATAGTTACGTAGAGAATTTGAAGCTGCATCTGTTGGCATTAATTAAACATGTCTTACGAAGTAATTAAGGGTTAAAATGTCATTATAATGAAAATTTACCCCAAATACAAAATCTTCACGACACGAAACATATCACGTCACAACTCCTATATTAAATCCATTAGAAACTTTCCTTTTTACTCTTGGTAAAGAAACATTCACTCTCCACGTACGTAAGTTTAAATCTACATTTGAATGATAAGAAAATGCAGAATGTCTCTTTCTTTATAGTCATAGTTAGAAATTTTTACACGAAAAAGTCAGCCAGCAGAAAATTTTTTTCGGCGTTGTCTATACATGGGGTCAAAGCGGTAGAAATGTCCTTCGAAGATGGAAGTTATTTTTAAAACGAACTCCGAGTCTGTAGCTCATTTAGTTCCAGATTTATGATTTAGGAAAGGGTGGATATGTGTTCTGTTTCATTTTGACGTGCCGAGAGAAATCTTACAGCTATTGTACAATATACACACATTCGGATTTTGTCTCATGGAGATCATGGAGTTATATACATCTCAATCTTGAAACGGTCACGTGCATTGACGATTATAAGTAATTTTATAGTGTGATATATCCAATTAATTACAAGGAGAGAGAGAGAGAGTGGAGGGGGTTGTGTGTGTTTTTTTTTTAATGGATCTGGTTGCAAGGATTCTCACAGCCGCTGAAGAGGTGCGCTAATCACTTGGCATATATTAGAGCGTATGCGATAGTCTATGATGCGTCGCTGTACAGTTTGTAGAGATCATAGCTGTCAACATTTTGAACAGCTGCTTTAAACGAAGTGAAGAGTACACACTATACTGTACAATGAAGTATTTAACAAACAAGTATGCGTTTTGTTGTAAAGTTTGTTTCATTACTCATGTAATTTTTGTATTATTTGTATTACAGTTTACGATATTACAGTACCTACTTCAGAACTTAGTTGATTATTTTTAATTTTTCCTTTAATCTATCAGAACCCATCTTATCACCGTCCAAAGGACATGCAACAAGTAAACACATCAACAACACACTGCTCAGTAATAAGTCACCAGAAGCCGTAGGTTCCTTATACCAAAACACTCAGTCACCATCCCTGAACAACCTGTGAAAGTTTGTCAGTAGAGTTCTGGTTCATCCTGTATAGCACCTTTTGGCATGAAGAACTAAAGGAGCATCCCTCTTTGCAGGGATAATACACAAAGGAGTTCAGTTGGAAGCCTAAAGATATTCAGTCTTCTTCAGATTTATTTTCAATCCCCACTTCCTGCACATTGTCATTAAATGATAGCACTAACATTTGAACTTGAAACAGTAAATGAATATAACAGAAAGAGACAATTAATATTAGGTACCCTCCACAAAACTGGCTTACGTGCTGTCTCTTCTCACTTTATAGATCTCTTGGATATGGAACAACAAGTTTAATGGTGAAATCATTGCAATAAGTGAAAGTCTCAGGAATCTTCTATGCCACATCATTAAATTAAAGAATGCAGTTATATTGTCAGACTCCAAAGCAGCTATTCTATCAATCGTCTCTAAACACACACCTTCATCTCAAACAGCAGAAATAACTAAAATGCTCTCTCAACTAATAACACTCAATAAAAGAATTGTATTCCAATGGATGCCATCCCATTGTGGAATCCTGGGAAACGAGAATGCGGATGCTTTAGCAAAGAAGGGCAGCACTGCTACTTACAGACCTGTTACTAAATCTACGTATTCCTCTGTGAAGAGATTTATTAAATCTACATACTTAGACTTCAACAAACAAAATTTGATAACACAATCTCAAGGGAAAAAATGGAACTCTCGATTTACCAGGAAAATCGTCTGTAGCTGCATTTAGATTGGCAACAGGCCATGATTGTTTGGCCAAACACCTGCATAGAATTGGAATATATCAGTCCCCTAACTGTCCATTGTGCAACTCAAACCAAGAAATGGATTCGGAACACCTCAAAATCTGTGCTTCAGTGGCTGGCCATGATAATATCTTTGAAAAATATTCGAGTGCAAGAGGTCAAATGACTTTGTCAAATGCCTGACATTAGAAAACAACAACATAAGAGAAAGATAGAAAAGGTCAATGAAAAAAATAGGATAAGTAATAAAATATGATAATGTCTAAGAAATTGAGATTTTAGTGAATATTAGTTACAAACAGAAAAAGGGGGCTTGAAATTAGTATATAATATTAGATATATTAGGATTACTGAACAAATATAGAATAGCAAAGAAAATGTAGGATAATATTGAATGGGAGATTAGACAGAGTAATAAAAAGATACAAAGTGTAAATTAGAGTTTTTTGTGGAGATGTGAACTGCAAATAATGTGTTAATGGTGGCACCAGACACGAGAAATGTGTTTACAGTAAGCATTTACAGTTATAACTTGAAAAAATTGTATGATATGGAAATTGATTTAAATTGGCTTTATTATTTTTCTTGATTATGATTTTTATTATATACGAAATAATCCTGTAACGATATAGGCCTTGACAGTCATTACAACGAAAATATAATTTGTGATTCTGCATCATAATGATACGTTTTTTATGTTTAGAGCTGCAATATGACCATTACATCTGACTGACACATCTCGATATTGTAAGAAGTAATGGCTGCAGTTCCTGGCATTGAAGAGAGCACCATATTGCAAGAGAGCACTGTGACTACAGATCTTGGTAAGATACTTACAAAAAGTTAATGTACGTATAATTTACTTAAACATTTCTTATAAAGGCTTCTTTTCCACTCAACCAGTATAAAAACAATAGCAACAGAAATACAGGAACAATATATAATTAATAATAATAATAATAATATAATAATAATCATAATAATAATAATTATCAGCCAAGGGTCAACGTGATCAAGGATGAGAATGGTGACTTGCTTGCAGACTCTCCATCAATCCTAAACAGATGGAAAAATTACTTTGCGAACTACTAAATGTACATAGGCCAAATAGAAATGATCGGGACGAAATTGAAATACAAACTGCAGAGCCATTTATCCCCTAACCCATGCTTTCAGAAGTCGAAATTGCGATAGAAAATCTGAAAAAGTACAAGTCTCCAGGTATCGATCAAATTCCAGCAGAATTAATACAAGAGGGTGGAAGTGCATTATATAGCGAAATTTATAAACTTGTACTTGCTATTTGGGAAAAGGAAATTGTACCAGAACAATGGAAGGAGTCCATAATTGTACCTATTTTTAAAAAGTGGGACAAAACCAACTGTGGTAACTTTCGAGGAATATCACTTTTGTTGACATCGTACAAAATATTGTCCAATATTCTTTTGAGAAGATTAACTCCGTACGTAAATGAAATTATTGGGGATCATCAGTGCGGTTTTCGGTGTAATAGATCGACTATTGATCAGATTTTTTGTATTCGACAGATAATGGAGAAAAAATGGGAGTATAAGGGTACAGTACATCAGTTATTCATAGATTTCAAAAAGGCATATGATTCGGTTAAGAGGGAAGTATTATATGATTTCTTATTGAATTTGGTATTCCCAAGAAACTAGTTCGATTAATTAAAATGTGTCTCAGTGAAACATACGGCAGAGTCCGTATAGGTCAGTTTCTATCTGATGCTTTTCCAATTCACTGCGGGCTAAAGCAGGGAGATGCACTATCACCTTTACTTTTTAACTTCGCTCTAGAATATACCATTAGGAAAGTTCAGGATAACAGGCAAGGTTTGGAATTGAACGGGTTACATCAGCTTCTTGTCTATGCGGATGACGTGAATGTGTTAGGAGAAAATACACAAACGATTAGGGAAAACACGGAAATTTTACTTGAAGCAAGTAAAGTTTGGAAGTAAATCCCGAAAAGACAAAGTATATGATTATGTCTCGTGACCAGAATATTGTACGAAATGGAAATATAAAAATTGGAGATTTATCCTTCGAAGAGATGGAAAAATTCAAATATCTTGGAGCAAAAGTAACAAATATAAATGACACTCGGGAGGAAATTAAACGCAGAATAAATATGGGAAATGCGTGTTATTATTCGGTTGAGAAGCTCTTATCATCCAGTCTGCTGTCCAAAAATCTGAAAGTTAGAATTTATAAAACAGTTATTTTACTGGTTCTTCTGTATGGTTGTGAAACTTGGACTCTCACTCTGAGAGAGGAACATAGGTTAAGGGTGTTTGAGAATAAGGTGCTTAGGAAAATATTTGGGGCTAAGCGGGATGAAGTTACAGGAGAATGGAGAAAGTTACACAACGCAGAACTGCACGCATTGTATTCTTCACCTGACATAATTAGGAACATTAAATCCAGACGTTTGAGATGGGCAGGGCACATAGCACGTATGGGCGAATCCAGAAATGCATATAGAGTGTTAGTTAGGAGACCGGAGGGAAAAAGACCTTTAGGAAGGCCGAGACGTAGATGGGAGGATAATATTAAAATGGATTTGAGGGAGGTGGGATATGATGGTAGAGACTGGATTAATCTTGCACAGGATAGGGACCGATGGCGGGCTTATGTGAGGGCGGCAATGAACCTTCGGGTTCCTTAAAAGCCACATGTAAGTAAGTAATAATAATAATAGTAGCGGTAGGGTTGGAAGTAAATCCCGAAAAGACTAAGTATATGATTACCAGTATGTCTCATGACCAGAATATTGTACGAAATGGAAATATAAAAGTTGGAGATTTATCCTTCGAAGAGGTGGAAAAATTCAAATATCTTGGAGCAACAGTAACAGATATAAATGACACTCAGGAGGAAATCAAACGCAGAATAAATATGGGAAATGCCTGTTATTATTCGGTTGAGAAGCTTTTGTCATCTAGTCTGCTGTCAAAAAATCTGAAAGTTAGAATTTATAAAACAGTTATATTACCGGTTGTTCTGTATGGCTGTGAAACTGGGTCTCTCACTTTGAGAGAGGAACAGAGATTAAGAGTGTTTGAGAATAAGGTTCTTAGGAAAATATTTGGGGCTAAGAGGGATAAGGTTACAGGAGAATAGAATAAGTTACACAACGCAGAGCTGCACACATTGTATTCTTCACCTGACATATTTAGGAACACTAAATCCAGACATTTGAGATGGGCAGGGCATGTAGCACGTATGGGCGAATCCAGAAATGCATATAGAATGTTAGTTGGGAGGCCGGGGGGAAAAAGACCTTTGGGGAGGCTGAGACGTAGATGGGAAGATAATATTAAAATGGATTTGAGGGAGGTGGGATATGATGGTAGAGACTGGATTAATCTTGCACAGGATAGGGACCGATGGCGGGCTTATGTGAGGGCGGCAATGAACCTTCGGGTTCCTTAAAAGCCATATGTAAGTAATAATAATAATAGCGGTAGGGTTGGAAGTAAATCCCGAAAAGACTGAGTATATGATTACCAGTATGTCTCATGACCAGAATATTGTACGAAATGGAACTATAAAAGTTGGAGATTTATCCTTCGAAGAGGTGGAAAAATTCAAATATCTTGGAGCAACAGTAACAGATATAAATGACACTCAGGAGGAAATCAAACGCAGAATAAATATGGGAAATGCCTGTTATTATTCGGTTGAGAAGCTTTTGTCATCTAGTCTGCTGTCAAAAAATCTGAAAGTTAGAATTTATAAAACAGTTATATTACCGGTTGTTCTGTATGGCTGTGAAACTGGGTCTCTCACTTTGAGAGAGGAACAGAGATTAAGAGTGTTTGAGAATAAGGTTCTTAGGAAAATATTTGGGGCTAAGAGTGATAAGGTTACAGGAGAATAGAAAAAGTTACACAACGCAGAGCTGCACACATTGTATTCTTCACCTGACATATTTAGGAACACTAAATCCAGACATTTGAGATGGGCAGGGCATGTAGCACGTATGGGCGAATCCAGAAATGCATATAGAATGTTAGTTGGGAGGCCGGGGGGAAAAAGACCTTTGGGGAGGCTGAGACGTAGATGGGAAGATAATATTAAAATGGATTTGAGAGAGGTGGGATATGATGGTAGAGACTGGATTAATCTTCGCTCAGGATAGGGACCAATCGCGGGCTTATGTGAGGGCGGCAATGAACCTCCGGGTTCCTTAAAAGCCAGTAAGTAATAATAATAATAATAGTAATAATAATAATGAGCAAAATGAAGACAAGTTTAGTTACATGTAATTCTAAGACTCAAACAAATTACAGTAATGTGAATCAAAGTAATTGTTAAAATAATAAAGAAGATGCATATATTAAAAATAAAAATCATATATTACAAAAAATTATATTTTAGGAAAGCTCACAGTCTGAGCAGTCTATTTGACAACCCGGTTTTGAAATTAGTAATGTCTGACAGTCCCTTAAGGTATGAGGTATGGAGTTCCAATGACGAGAAACTGAAATGGTGAATGATGAAGAGTATCGGGAAGTGTTATGATGAGGTAAGGTATACTCAATGTGCCGGTGATCTGAGAGCGAATATTTAGGTTATGGCTGGAGCATAAATACACAAGACGAGACGACAGATGACTTGGGGCTGAGGTGCACAGAATTTGAAATAGATGAGAAAGACAGTGTAAAGTTCTAAGATCGTTGAGCCGGAGCCAAGATAAGGATTGAACACTTTGTGATTTGTTCGAGAATTCGGTACTTAAGTCAGTAAACAGCATGTCACAATAGTCAAGTGCGACATTACGAATGTTTGAACTAATGTCTGTTTCAGTGGCGTGGGAAAAAAATGCTTGAACCGGCTTAATGAGTGACTAGACGAGCAGATTTGTTTACAAGTGTGTCTTACTTGATAATTGCAATTTAATTCGTTATCAAAATATCTATATGTTATAATATATAATTTATATATATATATATATATAATTTGAAGTGGTAATGGAAATTACGGAAAAACGGCTGAACGGATTTTAATAAATGACCCCTCATTTTGAAGCTTGGAACTCAAAGTTTTTCAGAAAAATAGTAGTTTTCAGTGAAATGTCAAATTTCCAACATAATTTTCCTATTTTCCAAAATCCATCTGTCGTCAGTTTTGAGAACTAGTTAATTGCATTTCGGAATAAAACAAAACACACACTACAGTAAACAATATTACACGAAGGCCATGATCTCCAAGAATGCTGATATATTTAGAGCTCAAATTAAATTGGTTATTAAAAACTTAACTTACTAAAAATAATTTACAGGTTCGATTCTGTGGTGTGTAATTTTCTGGGTACAGCTGTGTATTGGATATTAAAAACTACAAAACTTGAGGTGGTTTGATGACATTATTACCATTAGAAATGAAATATTATTGTAGTTAATGCCATGATGTGACTATTTTTCATTAATTATACATATTAATGCTATATTGATGATATGAAAGTGAAACTTTTGTGGTTATTTAAGTAGATGTAGAGAACAACTTAAATTAGATTTTGATTTCTATATTTTACTGAGTGGCGGCTATATAGTATATATAGTATATGTTACTGAAAGCTATAAAACTTACGTAAGATAATAATACACTCAGGGACAAAAAAAACCGGACACTTCTTTATTTGCTTGTATTTTGTTGGCAATTATTTCAAAATGAAACAAAACCCATTTAAACACAATAATGTTTCATTTAGCACTTTATACGACAACATTTGAAAAAAAGAATCTCTGATGAGAAAATTTACAAAAAATTACAAAGGGCGTATAACTATGGCATCGTTTGGTCTAACTGTTTTTTTCATTTTATGGTGCCTTAAACATTAAAAACTCTTTTTAGTAACGGATATTACCCCCTCTGGCTTGAATAACTGCATCCATACGTCTTGGCATGCTCTCAATTTGGTTAGCAATGTCTTCTTGAGGAATAAGTTCCCATTCTTCGCCAAGTGCTCGCCTCAACTCTTGTAACGATTTTGGTCTCGGTCGTCTATTCTTAACACGCCGTCCCAGCACATGACCCACACGTGTTCAATTAGGTTCATGTCTGGACTCCTTGCTGGCCATGGAAGAACATGGATTCCCACTTCTTGGAGATAATCTCCGACCGCATGGGCAATATGCGGCCGTGCATTATCATGCATTAAAACAAAATTATCGCCTACAAATTGGCCAAATGGCACAACATGATCAGCCAAACATTCATTTATATACCTATCAGCTGTTAGTCTTCCATTTTCAACAAAAACCAACTCTGTACGAGCATCCGTACACACTCCTGCCCAAACCATCACTCCACCACCTCCATACGGCACATTTTCGGAAATGCAACACTGTGAAAATCGTTCTCCCCTCCTTCTCCAAACTCTTTCACGTCCATCAGGTGAGCACAGATTGAAACGGGACTCATCGGTGAACAGAACACAGATCCACTGTCCATTTCTCCAATCCCTGTGATCATTTGCAAAACGCAGTCGTTCAACTCGATGCATCCTGAGAAGTCTGGGACCAGTTGCAGGTCTACTTGATATCAGTCCACTTGCTTTCAACCTCCTTCTAACTGTTTTGGCAGAAATTGGGCGTCCATGCATGTTAACAAATTGCTGGGCTACACTAGTAGCTGGCAGGTTGCGCTCCCTAAGAACTCTCAACACCATATATCTGTCTTCATTTGGATTTGTAGCTCTTGGACGACCCAAACCTGGTCTTCTGGTATATTCTAGGTTCTCTCTATACCGTTTAATGGCATCATGGGTTGTGCTTCTAGCCATATTCATAACATTTGCAATGTAACGTACACTGTGTCCATCATCGTAAAGGGCTACAGCTCGAGCCACATCTTCAGGTCGCATCTTGTTGTAAGACAAATGTTACAACCCCACTTAAACTCAGAAAATGTAAAAATAAAGAAATAACGAATGATGACGATAATGAAGCACAAAATGGTTGAGACAAAATTGTTATAGCTGAGACTCCGAAAGCAAAATTGGAATATTTGGTTGTAATGACTTGTTTATAAAACAAAAAACAATCAACAATGTATACACGTCTCCATAACAACAGATGGCTACCATAATATTGTATGAGAAGATAATGTTTTGCAAAATACCAGCAAATATTAAAGTGTCCGGTTTTTTTTGTCCCTGAGTGTATTATTAAAAATCAAATATTTTTATAGTCATTAATCAAGTGGGGTTGGGTCTTTTTCATATATTTAATGGCGGTGTAGTGTAGATATTTATATGCGTGGTTCTCTTCAGTATTGGCTCGAGAGAGAGTATCTTTCATTATTATGGAAGCAAATAACTTTCAGAATGTCTGGTATTCATTGAAAATAAATCTGAAAAATGTTTATTTGAACGTCTAATGAACTTAGTTTGCAACATTTGCTGCACAAGCCACTAGTATTCCTAGATTTTTAACGATAGGTGAGTAAAGAATTTCAGTATTATTAAGCGTAATGGCCGGAATTTGACTATCATTCAAAATGTTCGGCAGTCTTTTGGCTCTGATGGATCTTAGCTGCATTAAGTCTAAGTCCGAGTCTGCTGGCCCATTTCGAGACTAAAATGATGCACGGTAAGCCTAGTGTAATTGCATAATGTTGCAGCATTTTAAATGTTTGTTCTCTCTCTTTTTTTTTTTTCCAGTTACATCTTCTAAAACTGAACCAGTATCAGAGGCGCAATTTGAGGTTCTGGACTGCTTGACAGAACCACTCACTGTTTTGGTGACATCGGGCACTCCTAAGGACGAAGCAGACATAACCGACCAACAACTGCAAGTTACTGATGCTGGCCAGAGCCTTATTGTCGATACCACAACAAATTCTGTAACTTTCAACAGCAGCACGACTCTCACAGCGGTCACATTAGCAGATGGCACCCAGGCCTTCGTGGCACAGGACATCAAACTAGACCCAGGTAGCTGCCAGTTATTTTAGCCAAACAATCCTTCTTCTTCTTGCTATCATGCATTAGGCCTAGTGATCTGTTATGGTCTCACTCTATCGTTTCAGCAGACGGCCAAAAGATCTTTTCTAAAGGACAGTAGTTTATTATTAGGCCTGGTATTCTTGTAGGTGGAATTCTGGGTACATGAGATTTCCGTTTCTCTGTATAATTTTGAATTTTCCCTAAAATAGGATTAATTTTTAATTCTTTAAAAATATATATGCATTTTTCCTTGTTTAATTTAGTATAGCCTGCAATTCTTATGGCTTTTAGAAAACCTGGAGGTTCATTGCCTACCATTGGTTCCTATCCTGAACAATATTAATCCAGTCTCTATCATATCAGTCAGAGCTGAAAGGAACTAAATCAAAATATGCAGTTTTTGGTTTATGTTATATAAAACACTATTAAAGTTGGAACATAACTTGTAGACAAACATTATGCAACAAAAACTTGTAGACAAATATTATTGTAATAGTATCCAAATTGTTATTTTGATAAAAGTACATTCAAATCGCAAATACATAAAAATAAATTTTTCAATCTTTGTTTCCTCGAAACATAACTTTTGCTTATGACTAGGTATCCATTGAAATGTTATTTCCTTTTGGAGTTGGCTCTCTTCTGACAAAGGAAAAATTTTACAGTCTGTACAAAAGAAACCAAATGACCTGAAAATGTACAAAAACTTGCCCAGACATGTTCCAACATTTTTAACAAGGGCCAGAACAGGTCACATTGTCACTCAATTGTACCTACACCGATTTCACATTTCTGATAATCCTACTTGTCTGTGGTGTAATAATCATGATGAAGATCTGGAACACATTCTTCTATACTGTCCATCTGTAAACCATAAAAGAAGTAAATTAAACTCATCAATACCGGTTGCAGAAGACACAGCCCTGCAGTATATATTGACTACACCCCAACTCTGGCTACTAGCAACAGGCATCTATAATGAACACCGATCAAAATACCCCTCATTTCTCGTGAAAAACAACAACTGAATAGACTACAGTGGACTATAGTGGACTTTATGTTGTCAGCAAACAGCTGGATACATTAAGAAGATTGATTGATTGAACTTTTGCTCATGGGGCCTTTTTTCAGCTACGGCCTCAATTACTTACTTATTTAGATTAGCACCAGATAGTTTACTTTGTGACTAATTGATCATAATAATCAGACTGATGATTGATCGACATTATTCCTAATGTGTTATGATTCTATTTTTATTTTTCAGATGGGCTGGAAGCAGAGGCGTTGCAACTAGAAGATGGAAGTACTTTACTAATACAGGAACTCCCCAAATTCTTGGATGGACAGACAATTCAGTTAGAGGATGGCACAACCGCTTTTGTGCATCCCAATCTTAAAGCTGGAGGTAATCCAAACTCTGATGAACAGACACAATTATCTGCATTTATGTTACGCATCTGATCAGCTAAGAAGAGCAGCAAAAAATAAGTAAATGAAAATTGAATACCTTACAAAATTAGTGCAAATCTCTGTAGTCTCATTTTCTTTTTCTACTTCTTAATCTTCCTGGCATACATTATGACCTAGAAGTCTCTTACAGCATCTTATATCAGTCTTTCTAAGGACAGTGTAATTTAGATTTTTGTGTGAAATTCTAGACTCATCAGTCTGATGCACATGTTTTCCCCATTAATTTCCATATTTGTCTACATAGCCAAAAATGGTGCAACTTATAATCAATTCCTGAATAATGTCTTCATAGACTGTTAAATGCTAAGAACTTTAATTTTATTTGCTATAAGTATTAAGGGCTAACGAAACTATAAACCACAGATGCTCAGTTCAGAGAGGGGGCATTTTTATTTATATTTTTGTGTTATATAAAACAGTTAAAACACAAAACAAAATGTGAGATGCTGGTGATCGATTATAATTGCGTGAAATGTTTATGTTGTTCGTGATTGTTATTGTGAACATGGCTGGTATTGTAAGAATGTTTGGAGTTTGAAATAAAATTTTGATATTTCTTTTCATTTTTATCTTCGTACTCCCCACATTTAAATTTAACAAGGCAGAGCCTTCTCGTTAACTACTTCATAATCCCTTTTTCATTGCATGAGGCCTAGTCTGCAGACAACAATGCAATTGATAGTCGAAACGATTAAACATGAATATGACGCCAGTGAGTTGTTTGAAATTGTAATGAATAATAATATGTAATTACAGGGAATTGGATTAATTTTGAAATTAATACCACAGTTAAGTACTTTAGAATAATTAGACTATGTTAAATTAACAATTTCTGTCTATAGTTTTATACTCCCTGCATTTCTTAATCATTTTCATTTGTGTACGAATAATAATTTTTATTACATTTAAGTTGAATGTTTTATTAACTTTAACGCATTAAAAAACTAATTCATTGTGATGTTACATTCATTTGTTTTCCCTTTATATTTTATCCTAGCTGGCTGGATTCGAAACTAATTTATTTTAAACACATCACAAGTTCAGTCATCCAAGGTCTACTGCAATTAATGAGTCACCATATTAACAAAAAGTGTGACCAGATTTCTTGAATGTGAAATGCATAAATGTTTCACATTAAAACATAAACACACAAAACAAATAGGTCTAGTCTCTCTCTCTCTCTCTCTCTCTGTTGCTTCGCCCCCCTCTCTCTCTCTCTATCTCCTTTCTTCTGCCTCTGTCTTGCCTCAAATTAGCTTCAAATATTTGCGTTTAATGGAAATCACACTATGCTTAATCCTTTCCGAGTCCTTCCGCATCATCCTCAATGGGTATCACTGTTACCATGCTAGCTGCAAATTCTAACCTGAGCAAGGACAATGGAGTTTAATGGGCAGTGAAATACTTAGCGTTTTATTAATTTGTTTGTATGTTTATGTATTTAATCTAATGCTTTAGACATATTGAACATTATCTGCCATTTGTCTTCTGGCTTCCTATATAATTGTCCATTTGTCTCAAAAATAGCATTTCACTTGTTTGCACTTCGTTTAAGTCTCTTGCTGACCTGATCCATAATGTGAAATAACTTGCTAAAAGAATTTTGTACTAGATATTAATTTTTGTCTTTGTTGTAACAGATAGTTACCAACCTGTAGAACTAGAAGATGGCTCCACAGCCTACATTGCTTTAAATGGGTCCGTGTTGGATGCACTGAGTCTCGAGGGCTTTGCTACGCTGGGTAGTGACTCTCAGGATGGACTCAAAGTATCATCTGAATCACCTGCTAATGCAAGTGTTGGAGTTGAAGAGGAGGAAAATGAGCTTAGTGTTCGAGATCGTGCGAAAAGTTTCATGTGTCCTCATGAAGGCTGTGGGAAGCTGTACACCACTTTACATCACCTCAAGGTAGGACTGGACCATTCTTTGTTACATATAACTCGTTTACCAATAATGTGAAGTGCGGCCTCACCAAAAGGTATATTGCTTAAAGACAAATACAGTCTATAATAGTACATTATGCAACGAGCCTATAATGGTAGTAATTAAGACGCGAGTATGTTTGTTTATGAAACTAGCGCAAGCGAGTTTCATAATTTTCATACGAGCATCTTAATTACCATTATAGGCTAGTTTCATACGACTTTTTATGCTCGACCATATTTCTAACTTGAAATTATTCATAAGTATTCATGTTATGGTTATGTAAGTGAGGAGCGGAACTGACCTGAATTGTGAGATGTGCGCAGACGCGAAAGTATTGATTTTTTCCGAGGCACGAATGTCATTGACCTTGATATACTCTAGAGAATAACATGAACATTAGGCTTGATATAACCTGGAAATTGATTTAGAATTGAAAAACGAGATGACAAATTGAATTTATTTGAATATTATTTACAATTAACACTAATTATTATAGTAACAGAACATAATCTTCTGCGACAGTATTGGATTTCCAGCCTCCGTGACTTTTCGCTAATTGTCTTTCGATTGCATATCCGAGATTAATCGATACTGGCGGGTTTATAACGGTACAAAGGTGATTTGTCATTGGCTGAACAACTGAATGTAATGAATAGGTGTACTTTAATGAGGTGCATTAAAGGGCTACGACCAGGTGTATAATTACTACATTTCGGCATGGTCGAGCATAAAAGATAGTAAGAGTGGCCTCTGTTTATTATTTCTGGTTAGTCTATTATAGTAGAAGTTGTTGGCCTGGTGGCACAGTCGGTAAAGTGCTGGCCTTCTGTGCCCAAGGTTGCAGGTCCAAACCCAGTCCAGGTCGATGGCATTTAAGACTCATGGCAGTAGATTTATTGGCGTGTAAAAGAACTCCTGAGAGACAAAATTCCGGCATACCAGCAGTTGCGAGTGTCGTTAAATAAAACATAATTTAATTTTATAGTAGAAATTATAAAATCCTACCCATATACGAGGCGCGTCCATAAAGTAACTTTCCCACTCGTCCCACAGCTAGCAAACCATATGTTGCGCGAAGCGACTGCGTGTACATGATAGAGTAATGTCCTGACATGGCGCATGCGCTAGCGGAACTTCCTGAGTGCTCTCAGTAGCTTCGTTGCATTGGTTGAAGATGGACGTTCCTATTCCAGCTCCCGTCGTGTGAAGTGCGGTCAGTGATAAAATTTTTGAATGCACAGGGCATAGCGCCGATTGAGATTGATCGTCAGCTGTGCCAGGTCTATGGGCAAGCAGATGGTGCATTGCTACGCAAGGTCATCTGTGATGATAGTTGGCCTCCCACTGCACTCCTCGTCATGCACATTTTGGCATCCTGCTGAAAATTATCTACAGCAGCAACGTACCATCTGCTTGCCCATAGACCTGGCACAGCTGACGATCAGTTTCAATCGACGCTATGCCCTGTGCATTCAAAAACTTTATCACTGATCGCACTTCACGCGGCGGGAGCTGGAATAGGAGCGTCCATCTTCAACCGATGCAACGAAGCTACTGAGAGCACTCGGGAAGTTCTGCTAGCGCATGCGCCATGCCAGGACATTACTCTATCATGTACACGCAGTCGCTTCGCGCAACATATGGTTTGCTAGCTGCGGGATGAGTGGGAAAGTTACTTTATGGACGAGCCTCGTAATTTATGATGTAAGTTTTATAAGAAACCAGAACAGATTAAAGTTTCTACAATTACTCTTAGTTAGTCACTGAAAATTAAAAGAAAGGAAAATTTCAAGATGACGTTTATACTTTATTTTAGCAAACGGGAAAGATAACTTTAAAGAAGACACAATTCTGAATCATGTTCACTTTCAGCTAAGAAAACTTACACGACAGATGACTAGAGACAATCCCGGTCACCCAGTCTTACATAATAAAACATTATTTAGGTGTTCTTTTAGAGAAAATGCCTTAGCAAGATGAAAATTGATCACAGATAGGCCTGTATTCAGACATTAAACAATTAGAATGTTTATAATGTAACTTATAGGAAGCATGTTGGCAATGAATATAAAATAAATTTCAATTATATGTATGCATATGATGGATTAATTTTCAGGTCCATGAACGTGCCCATACTGGTGATCGTCCATTCCGCTGCACTGAGTCTGGTTGTGACAAAGCATTTGCGACTGGTTATGGAAGAAAGGCACATGTTCGTACACACACGGGAGAAAAGCCCTATAAATGCCCTGAAGAAACGTGTGGCAAAAGCTTCAAGACATCGGGTGATCTTCAAAAGCATGTTCGCACACATACTGGTATGGCTATCTTTCTAGTAAGCTCATTTTCGTGATACAAAATCAAGGGAATGGAAGTACAGTAGTATGCAGTGGTGTTTTCAGGCTGCATCAGCAGCTATGACTATTTGCACCCACAAGAGAAAAGACAGAGTGATCAATATCATTAATGAATCAGAAAAATTTGATAGTTTATTTTTTATGTATAAATCATGATTGGTGAGCTAGGTAGTACCTTGCCTGTGGATCACAAGTACAAAGCTGGTGAAGTATGATGCAAGGGAGGTGAAGCTGAAGGTCCAGGTCACACGAAGTTTGTGCCATATAAAATACTTTTTTGTGTTTAAATATTTATAACTTTTGTTCTTTTAAAATACTTTTTTGTGTTTAAATATTTATAACATTTTTATTCTTTTAAAATACTTTTTTGTGTTTAAATATTTATAACATTTTTATTCTTTTAAAATACTTTTTTGTGTTTAAATATTTATAACTTTTGTTCTTTTAAAATACTTTTTTGTGTTTAAATATTTATAACTTTTGTTCTTTTAAAATATTTTTTTGTGTTTAAATATTTATAACTTTTGTTCTTTTAAAATACTTTTTTGTGTTTTTATAACTTTTGTTCTTTTAAAATACTTTTCTGTGTTTAAATATTTATAACTTTTGTTCTTTTAAAATACTTTTTTGTGTTTAAATATTTATAACTTTTGTTCTTTTAAAATACTTTTATGTGTTTTTCTGTGTTTAAATATTTATAACTTTTGTTCTTTTAAAATACTTTTTTGTGTTTAAATATTTATAACATTTTTATTCTTTTAAAATACTATTTTGTGTTTTTATAACTTTTGTTCTTTTAAAATACTTTTCTGTGTTTAAATATTTATAACTTTTTTTCTTTTAAAATACTTTTTTGTGTTTAAATATTTATAACTTTTGTTCTTTTAAAATACGTTTTTGTGTTTAAATATTTATAACTTTTGTTCTTTTAAAATACTTTTATGTGTTTAAATATTTATAACTTTTGTTCTTTTAAAATACTTTTTTGTGTTTAAATATTTGTAACTTTTGTTCTTTTAAAATACTTTTTTGTGTTTAAATATTTATAACTTTTGTTCTTTTAAAATACTTTTTTGTGTTTAAATATTTATAACTTGTCAAATGACAACCTGGTAGCAGTGGATAAAAAAAATATAACTTTTGTTCTTTTAATACAAGTGCAGTATCACTCTTTCACAATAACATGTTGCTAGAATGATTTTCACTTCAGACCCAATCATCCAGATTTCTGTATATCCGAATCATGCCAATCCCCAGTTAGGCCCCATAATTGATGTTCTGCTGTATTTTACATATTTGCAGGTGAACGCCCATTCCGCTGTCCTATTCCCGGTTGTGGACGATCTTTCACAACTTCTAACATTCGGAAAGTTCATGTTCGCACACATACAGGAGAGCGCCCATATGTGTGTCCTGAGGAGGGCTGTGACAGAGCTTTTGCCTCAGCTACGAATTATAAGAACCACCTCCGTATTCACAGCGGTGAGAAGCCTTACGTCTGCACTGTGCAGGTAGGTTGTAGCCAGCTGTTGCATACCTTGTAATTTCTCATTATCCAAAGTACTGTACACGTTACTCATCATTGAATCAGTTTCAGTTTCCTGGGGAAGATGATATGATGCCGTAAGTTCCTGTTGCTACTAAACTGATGATAGATTATTGTGAATTTTGTAAAATGATAAAGTTACAGCGTAAACAGGAGTACCTCGAGAAAATTGACTCAGATACTGTCCTTATTCACCACAAATTACGAATAGACTCACCATAATTCGAACTTGGATCTCAGCAGAAAATTATAATAATTGTTAAATACTTCCTTTATTCATCCCTTTGGTCTTTCTTTCTTTCTGTATAACTTTGTGTATTAAATAACACATTATACGCTTCTGGCACATTACCTTGTGCTTATTAACATCTGTGCTTAAGATAGGATTCGAACCACGACTATAACCTCCATACAAGTTAAAACTGTGTCATGTCTCTTTCATACACAGTCAAAGTAATGAACGTGTTGTTATTATTATTATTATTATTATTAGTAGTAGTATTATTACGAGTATTATTATTATTAAGGCATCCCGCCTAGGACTCGCCTTACGGAATGTGCACTGGTTCGATTCCTCATGGGGGAAGAAATTTCCTCATGAAATTTCGGCCAGTGCACGGGACCGGTGCCCACCCAGCATCGAGATGCACTTGGGGAGCTACGATAGGTAGCGAAATCCGGTTGCGAATACCAGCTATAACGGCTGGGGGGATCATCGTGCTAACAACACGATACCTCCATTCTGGTTGGATGATCGTCCACCTCTGCTTCAGCATGTGGGCGTGAGTCCAGCAGCCAGCTGGTCGGTCTAGGCCCTTCATGGGTGTAGCACCACGGATTATAATATTATATTATTATTATTATTATTATTATTATTATTATTATTATTATTATTATCATTATCATCATCATCATCATCATCATCATCATCATCCATCAGTATTGTTGTTGTTGTTTTGTTAAGGTACCAAAATGATTTAAGTACATTTGTTAAGGTACCAAAATGATTTAAGTACAGTCTAATAATTAATTTGATTCCTCAGATATCCCATCCCCAGAAGCTAATACATATAAACTTGCGTGTATTGTGCAGTGTAGTGTCCTTTAAATTCTCAGAGACCGAAGAGCAGTTTCAATGGTATTAGCATAATATATCTCCAATTCAGGAAACTGGAACAGGAGATGTAAAGAAAATTTTCTTTCTTGTCACACAATCTACACATGAGGTTATTTGATCTCAATGACTTCTAGATGTGTTTTCAGACGACAGTAACCAAACGGTATTTCCATCACCATAGTATGTCTCCCTCTACAAGATAATAGAAGGAATTTATTTAATTCATATCACAGGCCTGTCACACACTTGGTGCTTCACTCCAAGTCTTTCAGAATGCTTTAAGTAATTTTCCTTTAGGACTCACAAAAGGCTGGGAATTAAAATTAGTCAAGATATGCGTTATGTAATGTAATCTTCGCTTTCTTTGCAGGGATGTGGGAAGCGATTCACCGAATACTCGTCGCTGTACAAGCACCACATGGTGCACTCCCAGCAGAAGCCCTACTACTGTTCAGTGTGCGCTCGTCACTACCGCCAGGCTTCCACTCTGACAATGCACAAGCGCACAGCACACGGGATCGTCGAGGCAGATGACGGCACTGAAATAGTGCTTGGAGAGACAGTTTTTGCTCTTGCAAATGCCACGTCCAGTTCTGCTTCAAATAAGAGACTCAAATCTCTAGGCTCAAATGTAAGTTACAGTAATCACTTCAGTCAATATTTATCAACGAGTCTTGACACAATCAGAATACAGTTTAGGCCTACTTGTTGTTATAGTTTTAATGTTAGAATATTTATCATATATTTTCATAACACAGAATTCAGCTTCCAAACAACGAAATTATTTAAGTATTATTTATTTATTGGTTTTTAATGCTGAGCATATGACAACTAAGTTGTTGGCACTTCTCAACTTATCTAATATCCATTTCCAATTTTTCCATCTTATATTAGTTACACAAAGGGACTTCAGATCAAGTATATTTTCTCTGAATAGACATGTTCCCAGAAACCTTCACAGTCATAATCAGGTAATTTCTGCTATGGAGATGTTAAGCATAAACTAGTGCTGGATCTGGACATAACATTTCACCTTTGCTTATCTCATTCATAAACAAAGGAATCTCCTACATGTAATGTGTCCACACCTGTGGAGTAACGGTCAGCGCATCTGGCTGCGAAAGCAGGTGGCCTGGGTTCGAATCCCGGTCAGGGCAAGTTACCTGGTTGAGGTCATTTCCGGGGTTTTCCCTCAATCCAATACGAGCAAATGCTAGGTAACTTTCGGTGCTGGACCCCGGACTCATTTCACCGGCATTATCACCTTCATTTCATTCAGACGCTAAATAACCTAGATGTTGATACAGCGTTGTAAAATAACCAAATAAAATAAAAATAAAATACATGTAATGTATCTGCTACATGAGGTTAACAGCTTTATTTCCTCATCTTGTGGAGTCTGCACTTATAAATTTTTCTGTCTAAACATTATCACCTTCCACTGGCTTTGAACCTGAGATATTTGAGTCCAAAAGCAAGCATGGTAGCCAGTAGTTCAAAGAGGGCGACATATAGCTAAAAATATGATATCAAACTTTCAGTTGTCAAAACTAAATATCCATTTACCTTGTTATTTGACGTGACTATCCCACACTATCACAAAAATTAAGTTTCTTATCTTAATCACACCTTATCTTAATCGCCTTGTGGTAAGAACGAATAACTGTTTTCATAACTTGTGATGGTTGCAAGTGTGAGATTAAGTTTGGCAGAATATGGATTTAACTATTCGTAATTGAGGGGCTGGGTGCAAGAAGGGCATTTTAGAGGCTGTGTCCTTTTTGAGTAACATGCTTTACTGTGTTCTCTGATCTGTTATGCACATGATCACCAAGTTGTAGTTCAATACTGTGATCACAGAGGTCAGGAGTAACCAAAATATAAAGGCGTGCATAGGTAACATTATTACGGTTTGAATTTCCAACATCAATTTTCTCAAAACTTACATTTGAGAGAAGTGCCTTTCTTGCACCCAGCCCCTCAATTGAACTTAAACTTTGAATATCTCCGAAATTATTTCATGTGGACTAGTCATGTGTAGTTTAAAATCCTTATTTGTAAACTTATACTTCGAACCAAATTGGTTCGACCTTTAGAATAATAATGAAATAAATATTTAAATAATAAATAATAATTAAATAATAATGAAAAGGTAAAAAAAAAGGTAAAGGTATCCCCGTAACATGCCATGAAGGCACTTGGGGAGCATGGAGGTAGAGCCCCATGCTTTCCATGACCTCGGCACTAGAATGAGGTGGTGTGGTCGGCACCACGCTCTGACCGCCTTTTACCCCCGGGAAAGACCCGGTACTCAATTTTATAGAAGGCTGAGTGAACCTTGGGGCCGTTCTGAAAGTTTGGCAACGAGAAAAAATCCTGTCACCACCTGGGATCGAACCCCGGACCTTCCAGTCCGTAGCCAGCTGCTCTACCAACTGAGCTACCCGGCCGCCAAATAATAATGAAAAACTGTACAAAATTTTAAGTACCGGTAAATTGAACTATTGGTTTTTGAGATATTGAGTTTAAAAGTGATAGCCTTCGAATAAAGACTCTAAGGGCCCTACTGCTTCAAATTACAAACACAAACAATTTATCAATAGAGCTATAGGGCCGTATTCATAGACATTTTTAGCACGGGCTTCCGGTGGATGATCAGTGTTTTTCGTATTCATAAATCAGTGTTAGCGATATGGTATGGTTTGAATTCTGTACTAGTAACCGGTGGATAGCCGGGGCTAGCTTAGTACGCTCGTAGCACGTGCTGCGAAATGTCTATGAATAGCACCCTGAAAGTTAAGTATGTACTACAGAACCCACCTGCCTTACTGTATGGAGCCTTTAAATTGATTCAACATTTTTAACTATAAAGATAATGATGAACTTGACTGACTGACCAATTAATGGATGGAGAGATGAAAATCAACCAACCCAACAAAACAACTGACTAACCAGCCAAACGATCAGCTGTTTGATACACTTTTTACCAACTGTCCAAATAACAAACAAACTTTCCTAAATCTATGAAAATTTAGAAAAGAAAGTACAAACATATAATTTAATTGTCATGGAAATGATATAATTGCAGCTTCTGGGACTGAAGGATGGTAACACATTGGTGGCACTCCAGACTTCAGACAGTTCCACACAATTGGAGAATGTACAAGAAGGGCAGTTTCTGGTAGTAACAGATTCGTCCCAGCTGGCTGCTTTGCAGGTATGAGTGATATAAGAACCAATATTATTTGTTATAGCTTACACTTTGTTTTCTTACACTGTAATTAAGCCATCCAAGCATAGAGTGCATGTAGGGGGTTACCTGGATTGTCTTGAGAGGTAAGTTGGACGCACCTGCCTGGTCTAAATAGTATGGTTTCATTTATAAAGGAGCGAGCTAGGAAGAGCATCCATTGAAAGTGTTGTGATTGTCTACGTGAGGTACATTTTATTATATACCGGTCTCTAGCAGAAGTCGTAGAAATAATGTTGCCAACATTTGATGGAGACTTCCAAACCTGTACTAAAAGCGCTGGCATTAGAAGCTGTGAACAATAGATACCCACCAGAAGAATGGTTACATATCTACACAGATGGGTCTACTATCGATAACAACTCAGGATCAGAAATTAACGTGTGCGTTATTCTCATTTTATCAACCAGCAGGACATCATACAACAAATTTTGATGCGGAAATAATGGCTATTCATATCTCACTCCAACACCTACTGTACAGAATAGATAAATTTCAAAATGCTGTCATTCTCTCTGATTCTAAAGCAGCATTATATGCAATAAATTCATATAAAATGATGTCAATCCAAATTAAAGAATGTCACAAAATGATCCAACTTCAAAAACTACAAAAAAGAATTCAATTGCAATGGATACCTGCACATTGCGGAATTGCTGGAAATGAAACTGCTGACTTTCTTGCCAAAAAAGGATCCAGTTTAATTCAGAATACAAATACAAGCCTACCTTTTACATCCATCAAAAAACTAATTAAAAATAAATATAAAATCAAGCAAAACCAAGCACTATGTACCAAAGCCAAAGATAAAAAATGGAGCATTTTAATTAAAAAACCAGAAATTATTCCAGAAATCCCACGTAAATCTGCAGTAGCAAAATTCAGGCTGCTTACAGAACACTATTATTTGGCCAAACACTTGAATAAAATAGGAATTTACACAAATCCAAATTGCCCTCTATGCAACAAAGAAGAAGAAATGACTGAAGATCATCTACAAACCTGTGAAGTTCTACCTGATGGATCCACCACAGAGAAATATTGGAGAGCAAGAACGCTAATGGCTTCGTTGCCAAAGCCCAGCATTAGATAACAACAACAACAACATTTGATGGAGGGAAATCTCGCCTTATGATATTTAATTATCCCCTCATTTAACCCATTCTAACCTTGTCATAATTCTCGTCTCCAGGGTTTAGGTCCACGGAAAAATACTCGTTTCTATTTACACACATCTTAATTGTACTATCGGTCCAGGGAAAAAAAAACTCGTCTTTATTTACTGTAGACTGTTTGAAAAATAAAAAAATTATGGTTTATTTAATGATGCTAGCAACTGCAGAGGTTATATCAGCGTCGCCGGTGTGCCAGAATTTTTGTCCTGCAGGAGTTCTTTTATATGCCAGTAAATCTACTGACATGAGCCTGTCGCATTTAAACACACTTAAATGCCGTCGACCTCAGCCGGGATCGAACCCGCAACCTCGAGCATAGAAGGCCAGCACTATACCAACCACGCTACCGAGGGCGACGACTGTTTGGAAGGAAATATATATATGGTGAATATTGCCTGCCAGACTGTAGTGCTCGTTGTGATACACAAGAACATGGATGCAATCCACTGGAGCCCAAGGAAGGCAGGCTAGTCATCAGTTACAGATTCCCAAATCAACTGTTCATGACGTTTTTCATACACGACTCAAACTACGTGCATACAAGCTATAGCTTCTTCACCGCATTTAGCTGAATGATACACGATGAAGACAAAATTTTACGACTGAAATTCTGCAATGCATTGACGAAAACCCTTCATATCTTGAGGAAGTGGTATTCAATGATGAAGCTACATTCCATCTCTGCGGTAAAGTTAACCGCCATAACTACTGCATATGAGGTTCCAAGAACCCTCATGATGTAGTGAAACACCAGAGAGACACGGAAAAAGTTAAAGTTTGGATGAGGTTAATGCACAGTGTAATTATTGGTCCATTCTTCTTCTTGGATCAACATTTCAACAAGATGCTGCTCCACCACATTATCACCAGTTTCCTTCATAGAAATTTTCCTCGTCGTTGGATTGGAAGAGGTGGACCCAAAGCATGGCCACCAAGGTCTCCTGATCTGACTCCGTTGGATTTCTTTGCCTGGGGTTTCATCAATGATTTTGTGTATCAACAACATCCAATCCAAAATTTGTTATAATTGAGACAACGCATCAGGTTAGCAATTGACCACATAATGCCTCGAATGTTGCAAAACAATTGGAGGGAATTGGAATATCGTTTGGACATTTGCAGAGCAACAGGAGATGCTCACATTGAGGTATACTGAACTGAATGTAAAATTTGGAGAGTTTTATATAACATTAAAACAAATTTTCAGTTAATTACTCTCATGATTAAGTCAGATTTTTGTTTTATTTAATTATTCCTCTAGCGCGGATGCGGAGTATATAAAACATCATTAACAAAATTTGAAGTAATTTCAATGACCCTTGGATTTTTTACAGCAACATGAAGCTTTAAAATGCAGTTGTCTCAAAACTTTAAATTTTGAGTTGTTTCTTTTTTTAACTACCCACCCATCGATATGCTCTATGGGTGAACTTATCAGATCCTCAGAATTGTCTTACAGGGTCTTTTTGTTGTGATGTTTCAGCAACTGGGAGTAACAACACAGGTTGGTGAGGCAGAAGACATAGAGATGGCTGAAGATGAGTCTTCTGATGGTAGTGCAATACCAGCTTAAAGCTCTTTCAGTTGTAGGACAGAGGACAGTAAGTGTAACTGTGAGGTGCAAGTTATGAGTATTTAAGTGAGATCTATTTATAAGTGTAAATAAAGGCTTGTGACTTTGTATCCTAAAGTTGAACCATTTGTGTTGCTTTAAATGTCAGGAATCCGAAATAGTTAAAATGTGCCAAACTTGCTGTGAGTGAAACAAAGTGAGGAGTACGTTTTGCTTTTAGAATGTGTTTGTGCTCCAACCGTCCTGCAAAATTTGGACACGAGATCTTGTCGGCTGATAATAGTCTACTACCATTTTTTTTTAACAATTACACTGTTTTTGGGTTTAAGTGCAATAAAGGAAGTGCTCATTATATGATAGATATTGAAAAAAACCTGGAAGACCAAGTCTGCACATATGCAGATATATTCATTCATGGGTTTGCAGTGAAAGAAATACAAGAGGGTTTAAATAATTTTCCTCGTTGCTTATACAGTTACAGTCTTACTAATAAAAACTCTATATACAGACGTTTAACTGTCTTATACTTATACAATGAGTAGCTCGTTTATACGTCTTGTGTAAATTCCTTACTAATAATCACTACATACATCGTGTATAACAGTATAACTGTTACACAGCTACGTCATAGTTTCGTCATGACTTCGTTACGAAAGATAATAGAATATCTGAGATTCTCTATTGCATCCGGCAGAGCGCTCTAGTGTGGCGTGTTAAGTATCAATAGTTTTTTTTTTTTTTTTATCCAATGCCACCAGGTTGTCTTTCGACATTTTTGGTCTTCTCTCCTGGCCGTGGCTTAGTTATAACCCACTTCTGAGGTTGGGGCGCCTGGAAGGCGGAGTTACATTACCCCAATGATGTGATAGGCTGATTATGATAATGTGGTGCCAGGAGAGGTCTTAAATCTAAACTTAACCTAAATTCCAGACCATGGACGAACACAGGAAAAATTCCTGTGCTCTAACCGGGAATCGAACCTGGGACCTCATGAACTATAGCCAGAAGCTCTGACCATAATATCAATTTACACCTCTCCATAACAAAATGTATTATATGTTTTATTATTGATACTTTACCGATATTTCCTTCGTTGTAGTTGCAGCAGACAGCTGTTAGTCTACATAACTTATTTGAAAATTTGTATTATATTAAAACTGGTTAACTTACTGCTTTGGTATGAAGTTTAAATGTCTGAAAATCTGGTCACCATAAATATTGGTGGTGGTAGCAGTAAGACATCATTTCTATGAATTTTATCTTGCGAGAAACCTCATTCACTAGATCTTCAAAAAGTGTAGCCTATAGCCTACTAATAATATATATTAACTGTCAATTACAATTTCTTCAAGAAAGCAAGTACTTACAGTATTTACTATGAGCAATGCAAGTTTTTTTAACTCTGTTTAAGTGATAATTGTTTGGTAACATTAATGTTAATATGACTCACTAATGTAACGATAGTACAACTGGCTCTAATCAATTACCATACTATATTTTGGTCAAAGAGTACAAGCTACATTAATATTATTCTAATTATTCTGTGCTCTTTGGTTTGATCGTCTTTGGTTACTAGGCAACCATCATCATAAAATGACAGTCGATACGAACAGCTGTTAGAGGGACAGCCATTTTTTCTCTATATACAACGCTTAAACAAGGGGTTTCGTGTATATAACTACTGCAAAGCAATTCCCATTGTATAATTACAGGCTGTTTATACGTCCATCGCTTCTGTATGGTTTGTTAGTAAAGTTTTCTGTCTCAACTCTGCATAAGTCTAGTATAAAAACTATACACAGTTTATTAGTAAGACTGTTACTGCAATCACATCAGCTTTTCAATGCACTATTAGGCACAACTGAACTGTAACAGAACAAGTATGATTTAAAATAAGAACTTCATTACAGCGAGAGATAACAGATGATGCCAATTCCTAATGCATTGTTTTTTTTCCTAATAGCCTTCATAATCTACTTCGAGGTCTTCCCAGTGCCCTTGTGTTGTTAAAGGTATTCATATATATTCGTTTTGCGCTGCTGGAGTCATCTATACATATAACATATCCTGCCCAATTTGATCTTCTGGTCCGTATTACATCTAAAATTGACGGTTGATTATCAATCAATCTTCTTAATGTATCCAGCCGTTTGCTGACAACATAAAGTCCACTATAGTCTATTCAGTTGTTGTTTTTCATGAGAAATGAGGGGTATTTTGATCAGTATTCATTATAGATGCCTGTTGCTAGTAGCCAGAGGTGGGGTGTAGTCAATATATACTGCAGGGCTGTGTCTTCTGCAACTGGTACTGATGATTTTAATTTACTTCTTTTGTGGTTTATAGATGAAGAAATCTGTTCCAGATCATCATGATTATTACACCACAGACAAGTAGGAGTGTCAGAAATGTGAAATCGGTGTAGGTACAATTGAGTGACAATGTGACCTGTTCTGGCTCTTGTTAAAAATGACGGTTGATTATAAAAGTTTGTGAATATCACTGTTGAATTTTCCACTATTTTCAAGTGGGTCAAAAATTGAACCAAAAATTTTCCTGAACACTTTGTTTTCATAAACCATTAATTTGTATTTTCCAAGGCTTATTTTGTGAAATATTCTAACAATACGTTTTTTGCATAGTTGGAAGATGGAAAGGTGAAATTCAGAAGGAATGGATGGAAATGGGAATTACCAACTGGGAGGAACTAGCAAAAGGCAGAACAGAGTGGAAGCGTTTTGTGAAATCGACATGGAGTCGACATGCTCCATAATATGCTTTAATTGATTGATTGAATAGTATTCACAATAAAAAATTATTTATTACTTTTTTTAACTTATAGTAAAACCTGCCTTAAATGGACCCTTCATTAAACGGGAATTTGTCTCAAATGGAAATAAATTTTGGCCCCATGATTTAGGGTTGAAAAACATGTAAAATTCTCTGGATTAAATGGAAACTTTCTAATGCGAAAAGAGAAATCAAAATACCGGTAAGTCTTTATAAGGAAAATTTCCAATGTTCCAAAGTGTATCATTCATAAAAATTTTAAGCACCTTTTAGGCTACATTCTACAGAAATTTAGTTGCAGCATATACTTGAACTTATCAATAGTATCAGTATTCATGAATTGGTGATCAGTCGTGTCTCATTGTTGGATATTCCTTGTTACCACAAATAAACAATTGAATCGGTCGGAGCTAAAAGGAATTAAGTCAAAATATGAAGTTTTGGGTTATGCAACAATTTGAACAACTGATGTCATGCGCATCGAACGGTGGAAGAAGGAACTAAGTCAGACTTTTAAATATTCTTTTGTCTTCTATAACATAAAAATATAATATTTGTGTTATTAGAGGAATATTTTTTGCTTCTCCTGAAAGGTTGTCAAAAGTGACTTAATTCCTTTTAGCTCCGACCGATTCAATTGTATTCAGGCATAATTCATCTCACTTGCAAAATTTTGCAGTTGATTATACAATAATCGCCTACAAGTTCAAGCAGGTACCTGCTATCCTAACTCTTTCGATAAATTCTAAGAGGAGTTAAAATGTGAAGCCAGGTACATTTCCTTTCTCCTTCGTAGTTCTTTTGTTGCTTTGCTTACAGAATTTTGTAATGTAATTGTCTCTTGATTGTTATGTATCTCTGTTCTTCCCAGTTCCCGTGCTAATGAATGGCCAGTCACCTTTAGAATTCCCACTAGATTATTTAACAGCAAGCACTACCTGCAGTATTCATCCATGACTACTTTTATTGAAATGCAATTGTTTTCCCCTTCCAGAAATTATACTTAATAAGGGCTCTAAGCCTTTAGTCTGGCAGTTATCACTGTCTTCAAAGGCAAGAGTTGTGTTTGATCTTAACACGAGAGTAAAAATGGTTCATGTGAATGAGATAAACTGTCTGTTAAGCAGATCATGAAGGTGTTTTTTAGATGATTATTTAACGACGCTGTATCAACTACTAGGTTATTAGCGTTGATGTAGTTTGTGATAGCGAGATGGTATAGGGTTGGGCAGATAAAACCGGCCCCATCTCATGTCATATGATTTGGAAAATAAATTATGTAGAGTATTGATTTCTTTTCTTTCTTTTTTCTTGAAAATGTAATTATGTTGGTTATACTGTATCTTCCGTGTGTTTTGTGTCATTGTTGTTGCGCCATTGTTGCTTATAACCTCTTCTGGTTGCTGTTTAAAAGTCAGACGTTCTAAACACATGTAAAGAGTTGTTCTTTAAATAAGCATGACTTATTCAATACCAGAGCGAATATTCATTGTGGAGATCTACGTACAGATCAGCTCTATTAAGGAAACACAACGATTATTCAGAGACAAATATCTGCTTCGCTCAGTACCAGCGAAAAGCAGCATTCAGGAATTGCATCCGCAGTATCACCTATGAGGAATTGACACGTGTTTTCATGAACCTGTTAAAACGTGCACAGAAGTGTCTAGATGCAGATGAAGGGCACTTCCAACATTTATTTATTTATTATGAAGGTAAATGCATTTTATTTTCATTCCATTTGAAGTTTGTTTCAAATCATTAGTACAAATCAATGTCATAACACAGGCCGGTTTTATCTGCCCAACCCTGTATTTGGCGAGATAAGGCCGAGGATTCGCCATAGATTACCTGACATTCGTCTTACGGTTGGGGGGAAACCTCGGAAAAAATTGAACCAGGTAATCAGCCCAAGTGGGAATCGAACCCCACCCGAGCGCAGCTCTGGATCAGAAGGCAAATGCATCTGCAGACTGAGCTATCCAGGTAGCTATGAAGGTATTCAATTTTGGTAAAAATCAAGTGTAGGCTACGAGGTTCTAAAGAAGACAACGGACATTCTGAAGCTGTGTAGAAACACTGTGCTAAGGGGAAAATAAAACGAGAACCTTAAGAAAACTGCAAACGAAGACATTAATGAAATAGTGTTATAAAGCGAAAAATCATCGCGTGTTGGGTTCTATGATACAGAAATATGCTTAGTGCAATCAGAAACTAAAGTGTTCTTCAGTAGCTTGTATTTTATTTTTGTTTCTATTTACCGTATTTTCTCGAACACCTCGCGCCTTCCAATAAGCCGCGCACCTCACTTTTGAAAGGGGGAAAAAAAATATATCGTCGCTGCGTCTCCAAAATCCGCCATTTTTTTTCTTTTCTCAGGAGAAAGACAAAGACATTGTCACTCATACGCCCCTTAACTTTCAGAGCTACTTTCGGTATAATAAATAATTTCAATCATTACATGATAAGTGATGCAATTATACCGAAAGTAGCTTTGAATATTAAGGGTATTAAAAGTGACAATGCTTTTTTCTTTCTCCTGCTAAATCTTTTTAAAAACACGTAACGGATTTTGGAAGCGCAGCGACGATATATAAAAATTAAACTTTCAATAAATGTATTCACGACAAATTGAAAATAATTAAATACAAATACAGTTCAGTTGACAATAAATTTTATCCTGGAACAGGACGCATTTCAAATCAAACTCATTCTATGCATATGCACTGCATGCAAGTCAGTTGTCTTGCTAAGTCGCCCGTACACACGATATCTTGCAATATTCATAGCACGCGTCTGCAAATTAACTACCTTTATTTTGTATGATACTGGGTGGTTTGTTACAATAAATATAGTACCTGTTATCACTATGAACTTCTTCATTCTGCGCTGTTTTCGTCGTCATCATTGTCACTCTCACTTCTCCATACACAATCGTGCTGTTCCGTCTAGTTGATTGGAGGTGCTACACTTCTTGAAGCTCTTTTCAACAAGAGGGAACTATATGCGTACCCATGCATCACGAATCCATTGAAAATATAAGATGCACAAACTATACAATTATCAGTTATCACACTTGAACTTGATTCCGACATGTACGCCATTTTAACAATGTTAGGAATTGAAATGCCCGCGCGGTAAGATAATGGCATGCGCTACCAACTTAGGAATTGCGCGGGAGGAAAATCGAGCAATGTTGCCAACCTAATTTCGAATAAACCGCACAACTATTTTTTTTTTTTTTATTTGTCATACATTATTTCGGCAGAAAAGGTGCGCCGGGTATTCGAGAAACTACAGTATTTTAAACATAGGCCCTATTTGTCTAATGTCTTTATTGTTATAGTTTATAGCTTTGTGAAAAGTCATGTACTCAAAAATGTAAACTGTTTTCAGAAACCTTGCTTTACTACTTGGGGGGGAGAATTTTTTTCTATGCAATGTAGCGTTGTTTTTTTTCCCCCTATTGTACAGAGGGCCCGAAGGCTTATTGTGCTTACTACTCCCATTCTGTGAATGATTGGGTAGCCAAACAGCCACGCACTTGTACAAATACAGCACGCTGCACTGTGAACTGTACTATGGTATGGATGATGATATGTGAATTAATTATGGCGAAATGAGTCCAAGGTCCAACGCCGAAAGTTAGCCGGCAATTCTGCTTCAGTTGGTTGAGGGAAAACTGAAAAAAAAAACCCCAACCAGGATTCGAACCCAGGGCCTACTCATTTCATTGTCAGACAGTCATTCCACAATGATGGACTAGTGCAGTATTTAGGTTTATCTTTCTTTACACTGTACTTCCCCATTAGTGTAGTAAGTACTATGATGCTGTAGAAATTCATTTTGAGACTTTTGCGGCAAGCAGACACAACTATTGGATGAATTATATTCAGAATCTACAAGTCAGTTTATTGAGAAATGATGCATATGAATATAACAGGTACAGTTGAACTTCTGTACGAGATCCAATATAATGATAAACCCTGTTACAACACATTTTACCGGTCCTAGCATATTTAATATACTTTCAATAATGTTTCATGCATCATTATGGTGATGGTTAAATTTTGGAGAAACCCCAGTAGAATAAAAAAAAAAAAAAAAAATTATTCACTTAGCTTTCATGTTCAATATTTTACTTTCTTAGTTTCGCCCTCTTTAAGATGTTTTCCTATTATTTCGTCTACTCTCTTTCATATGTTTGTTGACTGATCTTGAAATTCTGTATAAAGAATATTACAAAAGAGCCTTGCCTGCTTCAAAGGCGTATGACTTTAACAGGATTTGCTTTTATAGTTCCTGCTACTGGCACCTTTCACATTCGAGCGTTAGTTGTTAATGATGGCAGGAGACTAAAGTAATTGCATTTAGTGATTTGGATAGAGGATTGAAGCAGATTGAAGTGGCTAAAAAGTATGGATCTGCACACTCGAAATATTCATGAAGAGACGCGAGGAAATAGAGATGGGCAGTACTGACAATGTGGTCTTATACGAACAAAGCCACTTACTGCAGCAACAAATCCAAAAAACTACCACAATAAACTTCACGGCGATTTTCTTTGATATGAAGTCGCCTGTCACTCATAAGAGTGCGGCAATAATACAAGCTTTGTCAATGCCCATTGTACCAATCTCAAAGTTACCAACTGTCGTCCACTGATATTTTTTCAACTCGCAGTCATGTCCTATAGTGTGGCAAGACTAAAGTAGCACTTCTGTTCTTCGTTTTCACATGTCATGCTTTCATACCCACTAACTGATAAAGCGCGGCAGGAGTATATGTGGCTGTATAAACAATCTTTAGATATAGGTCAGCCAAGTTAATTATCGACAGCAAGAGTCCTAACTATTGAGCTCGTTCCACAAGTTTGTAGTGATGGCAGCAGGACCTTCCTGAGTGACCTCATCTTCAATCAGTAGTAAGTTGGTGGGCCTATAATCACGATTGCTTGTTGAAAATACATAATAAAATTAATGTTCAAAATGTAATACTGTAAAATTAGAGTTTATATTAATATACGCAGGTGTAAAGAACTTTTCTATGCCACATAAATTACCTTGCCAACCCTGCTAACTTTGCTTGCGGTCATTCTAAATGTGAAGAATCTTCAATAGAATTAACAGCACATTTCTGAACTCCTAAACTACTAGCATTTTTTTTAATACCACGAACTCTCGCTATAATGAAGTTTAACTGTGTTTCTCTCCATTTTAATGTGCATTCCCTGACCATTATTTTAAAGACTCGTATCTATACAGTAATTCATTTTCTTTTCAATTATGAGTCCTTATAAATTATATATTTCCTATCTTCAGGATGTTTTAATTGTGGTATTAAAATCAAAGAATTATTAAACTGACAAGTGATATCAAGGTTTTGTATTTTATCTTCATTCCCACTTCCTGTGTTACATTATAATTTTGTTTGCAAATTAATGTATTTTCCAAGACCAATAACATATTCTCTCTTCACTTTTATCCCTATTTTCCTTCTTACTTTTTCTTATACTGTTCATCAGTGTGGTCATAGTTGTATAAATTGTAAGTCTAAAAATTTGTACACTTCACCTAAGAAACAGGAACTATGAACAAAACAGTTTGAAGTTATTTACAAATTTCAATAAAAATGAATAACAAATCATTTGTATTTTTTGAAGTTAGGATAATTATAATTTGTGATTTATAGAGTACCAATCTCAGCAACCCCATAGTGTGCATGCTCTCACAAATATTTAAAACATTCCATCTATAACTACACGTTACCAGTCACTATTCTGGGGGCTTTGTGACAGTTTGCATTTAACAGCTGCTCTTATTGCAAATTTCTACTTGTGATGTCATCTTGATCTGGTCCACTTTCATTTCTGAAATCTGCAAGTCAATGGTGAAAGAAGAGGATGTGTAGGATGGTCTAGCTACTGAAGCATGCAGTTACAAGCACAAACACCACTAAGATGTAATAGTTTTAATTCTGAATTAACAAGATACAAAATACTTTGCAAATTTTCATTCATTTTTTGCAATAATTTAAACAAATTACATATCACCCAAGTGAAACAGAAGTTTCATCAAATGAGATCAAGGTACAGCAAGTCGCCAAAATCATCCCCAATTTCCGCAAGTCCAGTGATATACTGCTTCACAGAAGTTCTTGAGTAATGTTGACTCCAACTGTCAAGGGATGTCAGCATTTAGTTCTTGTTTTGCCAGTGTCAGCTGGGTAAACTATATTTCACGTTGAGAAAGGTGGGATTTCTTGGCTGCAGAAATCTACGAGAAAAAATAAAATTAAACGTGTGGCTATGTGAAATTAAACTTTTCAGCTTTTTTTACCAGATTATAAATGAAACCTGTAAGCAATTATGAAATTAAATTTCATGCATTATTCCTTTGAAAATAATTTCTTGGCATCAGTTAATTTTAAAAACTACAATTCTACCCAAGTCTAGAATGATTAATCATCTATTTAATCTAAACAAATACTATACAAATTAAAACTGAGTAGACATTTTCACTACACTGTACATTAGAATATTTATATAAAAAAATAATGAAGCACACGAGAGTAAATGGCTTCATTGTCATATCAAAACACTCTAATCTGGTTATATTTTTAACTTACCACTTCGTTATCACATATGTAGTGTAGCAGGTGAATTCCACTACTCCTTGCCAGTATAGGGTAACATCACCTTGCAGGGTTCACATCTTTAACACTTTACAACTTGACAAAGATATCTGCTGTTTCAACTGGGCAGAAAAAAAAACACACACAACCTCCCCCCCCCTTGTGTAATATAAAATACGTCCATGGAAGCCCATATATCCTTATAATATGAAGAGTGAAGGGGGGGGGGGGGGAGAACCTGCTGAATCAGTTTTACTGTTTTTACAGAAGACAAAGTTAAAAGTTCCAAGACCTATATCCTATTGTCTTTGGGTTATAATGAGGTTATTTTGTAAGGTAAAAACTACACATATCTACACTACCTGAGCTATTACATGACATCTAAAACAAAAAAAATAGATCATTTTGGACTTATCACCTTATTCTTCTGCACTCTTCATATTCTATCATAAGCTTTTACAATTTCCTTGGTGATGTTCACATATCCCTTTAAACTTTTAAATCTACAGAGTAATTTATATACAATACATTTCTTTCTTTCTTCATTTCAAAACGAATGATGCTTACCACAATTTGTTCTATACCTCAAATTTATAGTATATTTGGAGATTATTAACCTCCATAGCATATGTTGAAAATTATTTATTCGGCTGGAAATTCACAGTTTCTAATGCCAAATTAAGGAGTTTTGATTTCCTGTCATGAGATGCGCAGATGTTTATTCTTTATTCTGTATATTTGTCATCAAAATTATTATTCTTTTAGAGATCCAGTTGTTTCCAATTTGTTTACCAGTCTCAGTATTGTGTTTCTTTGGGAGGATTATGAACACCAAATTCTCTCTGGTATGCCCTTTGAGTAGCTGTAATTGAATTCGTAATCCAGTATTGCTTCACAAGGAAAAGCCGTTCATTTAATGTGTACTGCATTTTCAGTGAGTAAAACAAAATGTCGAAAACAGCTGCCAACAATGAGGAATAAAGAATAAACATCTGCACATCTCCTGACAGGGAATCAAAACTCCTTAACCTGGCATTAGAAACTGTGAAATTCCAGCCGAATAAATAAAGAATTTTCAACATTTGCTATAGAATTTAATAATCTCCCAAAGATACTTCAATTTGAGGCATGTAACAAATTGTGGCTAGCATCATTCGTTTTGAAAAAGAAATGTGTTAGTTCTATAGAAATCATCACTCTTTATAATGTTTGTATGGAAGGGACAATCATGAGCATATGACCTTGTTTTCATGCACTTCATTGTTAAAATAGCAGACTACTTTCTATTGAGTGGATACACAGAACAATGTGCAAGAAAAATTTTTGCAACAGTTTAAGAGGCCGCACCAACGAAAAGGACACTGCTTTCCTGGAAAAGGAAGATAGACCAACAGAAAAGAGAAAGAAAGAAGAACTTTGATATGTGCTTCTGTCACTGAACACTACCCAGTGAAGTCTGCAAACGATCAGCTGGGCTTCATATTCCATGATCCACAATGTTCAATCACAAAGAATTTATCTGCGAGACTGTATCATCCAACCTTCAACGAACCGGCAGAAAAGCCAACAGGCATCTTGAAGCATGTCTCTTCTGACAATATTTGTCATATCAAGATCAACCATTAAGTTCAATGTGTCATACACCACAGCATGCAAAGGAGAAAGGTGTTCTTTTGGCCCAAAGAAAATTCTTACTTCACTCCAGAAATTGAACACAACCCACATGAATTAATGATCTAGGCAAGCATGACATGTACTACCTGTTTGGACAGAATTTTTTTATGAAGCTGGCAATGCTGTATTGCATTCACGAATGTTGACAACTTGGCTAATCCCATAATTAGAATAGACAGAACTAATGAACGGCATAGATAACAGCACTCTTTGTTCTTTGCATTCGTGACCTGTTAAATGAGAAATTCCCTAGATCATACATGGGCATCGTGCCTCACTGGCCTTCACAGAGTTTATCACTCAGAGTGACATCTTCACAGTCCCCGTTCCTCCCTCACGTAGCTCCTAGGCGTGGGCAGGTTCTATATCAGTTTCATAAGCAATATCAGTGGTGGCATAATGGCATTATCAAAGCAGTGTGTACGCATTAGAAAACTATTATTTCATGAGAAATGGGAAGAGTTTTTTTGCTGTTTAGAAGGGGAGAACATGCGATGTATGTTATGCTCGAAAATCCTATTAGGCATTAATAAATTTAATATACAACGACATTACTCCTTATGTCATAAAGAACATGCTGAATTAGAAGGTAAGACAAATTAAATGTTATTTTTTCGTATTATTCCGAAGAAAATTTATGATCTTAACATTTGCACAGTATACTAAATACGACATTATACCTTAAACACGCTGCATTAAAAGGTACGAGGAATTAAATGTTGTTTGTACGTATATTTCCAAAAGAAATTAATGATTTTCTTAAATTATTTTCGATCGAGAACATGCAAATCTATTAAGTAATCTTGAGAAAAGCCAGAATATTCAAGAAAATAAACGTAGACAACGTGATGGAATATTATTGGCTAGTTACGCAATTTCTCGCCTGTGATTTAAATCAATTCAATTACAGAGAAATAGTAAAGAGGTTTATGATTAAAGCTGCCGAATTAATTTGCCAAATTGAATAAAATTTTCAAGTCTCTCACGTTAACCAAGCGCTTTCCTAATAATTCGCCACTGACCGCCTTAGCAATTACGATAAGGTGACGCAGGTCACAGCAGTTTATATTTCCCATCCTACTCTGCAGTCTCCTCTCCTAGTAAACAAACTATTTCAAATCGAGTGCCTCACGTAACCGAAAATTGTGCCCATGTATGCCCTAGATGCTGGACTGGATATAACTCCCCAACATCTTCAACACCACTTCCATGGCCTCGCCTCCATGTAGCCTGACCTCACGAAACTGGACAACTTGAGAGGTATTCTCAAGAGGAAGATTGCTGCATGTTGCTACAAAACCAACGGTGAACTGCAACAAGCAGCACAGCATGCCTTTGGTTCAGCCACATCTGCAATATTGGAAAAAATGTCACGAAGAAATTGAAAGCACATATACATCACTTGCACAATTAGTCCCATTTAGTGTTATTAAATTATTCATAAGGGTATACAGACTTCCTGGACGCACTGTACATTCACACTGTACCTACATATTAACAATTTCGAAAAACGAGATGAAATAAAAGTTCAATTTGATAACACCTCAAATTATCTTATTTACTACTCTCTTCAGAGACAATATCCACAAATGGTTGTAGTGTCCAAATATCCTGTAAAACGTCACAAATAAAACTGCAATAGGGTGGAAAAAGGAGAACCTGTAAAAGGAATACCAGAAGGACAGATTAGAAAAGCATAAACTTGTTTGAGCTACCCTGCACAGGGCAATTTTTCACAACTAAGGTTTACTTGCTCTAACAACACTGTACAATGAATGGAATATTCCTGTCCCCTCTCACATAATAATGTGTGTCCATAACATGGACCACAACAAAAAAGCGAATTCTCAATATACATCAAAATTTCCATCAATTCTTTGTTAAACAATTCTCGAAGTCACTGATATAAAGTTCTGATGCTGGTGATAGAAGAAATGATTTATCAACTTAAATTAATTTCACAAGACTATCTTTAGCAAACTGGATTTCATCTCTTTATAATAATCCCACTCAAAAACTGTCCTATTGCTGAACATAATGCAGGCAGCTCCATTTCCGCTACAAGTGTGGGGGAAACCATGGAATAATCCCGTAGAGTCCAGTCTTCACTTCTTCTAATCTTCTCTCGAAGGTGGCCTTGAAGGTAGGAAGGATTTGAATATTGTCCATATAGCCCCATGACATTTTCGCGTCAAGATCACCGTCTCAAAAAGTCACCAGATAAAAAAACCACACAGACTAATAGTCATACCCCCACAACAATTATTCCATGGAAGGCCCTAAACCCCAGAGAAGCTTTCACTTCCATGGTGGCAGTGAGTAGGTATTAACTAAAATGCGTTTAGAATGCAAACAGCAACAGGAAAGCCATCATAAGACAGAACAGACCCATAGCCTCAGACAAGGCAAATCCCAAGATGGCATACGAGAACAGCTGCTGCTTCAAAGATGGGTTCCTGGCATAGCCAATGATGAGGGAGCCGAACACTGTTCCAATTCCAGCCCCTACAACAGAGAGCATACATACTCAACTACTCTACAACTAAAGTGATCAGAAAGAAAACACTTTCTTCATCAAATAACCACAAAAGGAATAATGAAAGTTGGTCTTATAACACACAAACACGAGTGCAATGGCATAAGCATGCGCACACACAACACAGTGTAACTGATAAATGTGCAAATCCTTTAAAAATAAAGCCAGAAGTGTGTATTTTCCATATCAATTACTAAAGAGAAACTATGTAAATGTTCAGATATTTAAACCTCAAAAATTTAAATGAATTTTGGAAGGGGAGGGGGGGGGGAGAATATTTTCACATCATTGTGCAAGTTATGAGTTATGATTACGGCTTGGATTTCTATGACATGTCAAATTTTTATCCCGATCTCTTTGTACAAACTTAAAAACACATTTTCAGTTTTTCTGAACACACAATGACACTGCTTCTACTGGTCATGTAAACGCAAATTTTACCGTATTAGCATAAAGTCTCATTTGAAAAAAGTATAAAAGCATATTTTTGTTCTTTTTTTTTTTATAAGAAACGAAGCTTTGTTGAGAAGAATGGGCAAAGAAAGAATAATGCTTAAAGTGATCACAAAGAAGAAAAGGAATTAGCTGGGTCACTGATTGAGAAGAAATTGCCTCCTGAAGGATGCACTGGAAGGAATGGTGAACGGGAAAAGAGGTCGGGGCAGAAGAAGACATCAGACGATAGACGACATTAAGAAATATGGATCATATGCAGAGACTAAGAGGAAGGCAGAAAATAGAAAAGATTGGAGAATGCTGAGTTTGCAGTGAAAGACCTGCCATTGGGCAGAACACTATGAATGAATGGGTTACATTACAATTAATCATTTTAACAATTCTCCAATTATTTTTTATTGGGTTATTTTACGACACTGTATCAACATCTAGGTTATTTAGCATCTGAATGCTATGAAGGTGATAATGCCGGTGAAATGAGTCCAGGGTCCAGCACTGAAAGTTATCCAGCATTTGCTCGTATTGGGTTGAGGGAAAACCCCGGAAAAAACCTCAACCAGGTAACTTGCTCCGACCTGGATTCGAATCCGGGTCACCTGGTTTTGCAGCCAGACGTGCTGACCATTACTCCACAGGTGTGGACCTCCAATTATTATTATTATTATTATTATTATTATTATTATTATTATTATTATTATTCACACATTTTGTAAATGATGGCAAAGCATTTTGCTTGTATTTGGATTTCCTTTTCTTAGCAATATTTTTTGCGGTTAAATGAAGTTTGAAGGTAATTCACCAACAGTAGGTTGCCAAAACATAAAGGACAAAAATATATTAGAAATATGGCCAGATTTTTGCTGGTCAGTCTCGACTTCATCCCCTTCACCCCTACAAGACATGTGACGCTTAAAAAATCTCAACCACACTGTTGACACATAGTAATTCATAAAGCCAGTTCCTGTTAACATAGCTGTAAAGGAATTGTCATGCAGAGACAAAGACATTTTTTCACAACTTTTCTCCCTATTTTTATAGGGTGAACAGTTTACTATGACCAATAACAATAATAATAATAATAATAATAATAATAATAATAATCAGCAGTAGATCTTCAGTGGGGCAAGACCTCCTGCTTGGGCAGGGGTGGCTCGAGTCTTGACCATCAGAAGAGCCGACCTGATGAATGGTGAAGAGAAAATTTTCTTAATTTTTGGATAACATTAAATTTTGATTTGTTTTGCGTTATATTTCCAAGGTTTTATCATATTTTTGGACATGTGCATGCACAATTTGCAGAGATTTTAGGTCACAGAAATCCAAGCCCTAGTTATGACCAATATTTTTAAATTCCCTGAAAGATTTCCTCAATTGAATTTAGCATTTCTCTGAAGCTACGTTATAACAATAAATCACTTTTCAGATACCTCCATAAAAAAGTAATCAAGCAGAGAAAACTCCAAGTATCTTGCAGACTCTCCTCTTCAAATCCAGGCTTAGATGCAGAATCACACAAAGTGTAGAAGTGATTCTGCAGATTTTTCTATTGAAGAAAAAGTTTTCCCTTAAATATGATGGAATCACAAATGGAGTTGGTAAACCCCATGTGTTGCAAATGGTGATGGCACTCTGCATGCAACCTATTCTAGCAACAGCAGCCGACACTACACGTTTTATTGCAAAAAGAAACATCTTTCCTCATATTCCGTTAATTATTTCTGACAAGGATAAATCTTGTTGCATGGTTGATGATTGCTTTCGTGATTTAAAATTTATAGATATAAGTTAAATGCAACCATTTACAAATTATACAAGGGGCCGCCACTGCTGCAAATATCAAATTCTCACAACCTACTATTTTTTTTCTTTCGGAGGAGGTCTCACAGGCAAACACCGCATCCTTAGGCTTCTTGTGCAACCCCCTTATGTTGGAATGATTGTTGAAGTCCTTAGGATCACTTTCAAGCGCATGATTCACTGCATGGTGTCATACTGATTCAGCCACAGCATCCAGTTCTGACTGGAGACCTGATCCTCCACCTGCCTGTGATGTTATTCTGCAGCCTCCTCAGATCAATGTCATCTGTTTGCAATTCATGTGCCTGAATCAGCTGAATCTTCAACCAGAAGAACATAGGTAGATCCTGGAACCACGTCCACCATGTCCTCCTGGTCGACCTGTATACTATTGTGATGATTAATGGAGGCGAAATGAGTCCGAGGTCCAAATGCCAAAAGTTACCCAGCAATTCTGCTTCGAGTGGTTGAGGGAAAACCTCAGAAAAAATCCAACCAGGTGACTTGTCCCAACCAGGATTTGAACCCAGGCCAGCTTGTTTCACAGCCAAGAAGACTAACCACAGTGGTGGAACACCTACTACTTAGATACAGAAGTAAATGGTGCAATTAACATTTCAAAATTTTGGAACAAGGACTGAATATATGATGTAACCTTCATAGCAGTACAGTTGCCACATAATGTGCATTTTATTAGAATAATTCATATATAAATCAATATTGACTTTTTTTTTACTTAATATTTCGAATTACTTGAATAAATTTTCACAAACAAACCCTATGAATTGTCTCATTTAGAGCACAATGTGGATATGAGAGAACTCAATTTGGAGTTGCTCTTAAAGACAGACAATTTTGCATTTGAGAACCACTGAAAAACTATACACATATTTTACATAATTATAATTTTATTGGTTCTCAATATCGACAGTGATAACAAAATTGTGTACAAAACTGAGAAGACGTGTAAAGTGAATCTATATAAACGTTATATTCACTTTTTTGGAATACAGGAGATCATTTAATATTGCATGGGGTATTTCCCACAATTATCAGAAACTGATAAAAAAAAATTAAAATCTGTAGAAATGAGAATGGTTTGTATAAAACATCACTGACTACAAATAGGATCGTATATTGTATAGATTAAATGTCATTGTAAACTAAATCCCTAACAGTTTCTAACATGCTTAAACTCGGAAGACAGTATACAATTCTTTTAATATTGAAAGTATATAGAAACAAGTTAGTTTCGGTTCACTACAGACTAAGGACAATGACTTGTTACTGAAGAAATTAAATGAATTTTTTTTCCATTAGTTACTGGTGTACAGCCTATTTCTGAGAAATTAAATACAGTTCTTTCACTGCACTAAAAAGGGAGCAGAGTAATACAAGCCTTCTTCTAGTGTCTCAATCAAGAAGCCAGAAAACTCAATGTTTATGTATCAGACTGGTCATTCCCATGTTTTGAAATGGCAACATCCATCAATCTCTCTGCAATGTATTAATTCCTGTTTCTCCCACTACCTTAATGTCAACACGAGAATTCATAAACTTAAAGTCGTTGAAAATTCAATAATCCGCTTCAGTGCTACTGAAATGAAAATTCATTATACAAAAGTTGGGCGAAAGGGATTACGCCCACCCCAATGTCTCCTGGCTTAGTTGCCTCATGAGTAGGGACACCTGATTTTCGTAAATGATTTTTTCGCGAATTTCAATTACTAATCGAGTTGTTTAATCGAGTCAGAGTTAAAATTTGTGCAAGTAAGAATGGGATCCCTTTTGTGGACTCTTTACGATCAGAATTTTCCTCATTCCCCACCCCTTTACCCTTTTATACGAATTTTGTAATTTTTTGCATTAAATGCAATTTTTTATGAATATTGCCGGCTTGCACATTCATTAATTCCATTATTTTATTTTCTACAATGAAACATTCAAAATAAGTACGAAATAAATGGGTCAGTCTTTCATATTTTATTACTTAGAAAGCATGGCTGCTAAAATGTGAAAAATGAAAAACTGTGTCGTGCCATGTGTAATGTTTAGGTTCATTACACACCAACACAATAAAAAAAAAATATTCATCACATTTTCAGCAAGATCAAGGAATAATGCATTTTAATAATTGGACAGACAAGCAGCTTGTCATAGTAGTATTATTTTTAGTAGTATTTATTTATTTAACCTGGTAGAGATAAGGCCGTCAGGCACATGGACACAGACCCAATGTTTTAATTATTCCCATGACACTCTTCTCTATCTGGAGTGTAACAGATCTCATTTCCGTGTTAAATTCAAACATTTTTCCCTCCCATGATTTACATATTTCAATAAAGATTTTTCTCACAAATTACAATAGTTTTATTTACCGACTTTGATGCATTTTATTCAGTTTTACAGTGTCCCTATTCATGAGTGATATCTTATGTCACTTATGAAGTTCCAACCAGTGTTTGGACTGCTGGCTAAACATACACACGTAAGTTTCCACAGGTCACATACGAACTACATTAGGCAACACGAAATAATCCATTAAATATAACAGAATTATGACGCGACAATTAAATGTGGAGAATATATACACAGGGGAAAAAAGATTAGACAATGCAATATTCAAAGATCTCCTGGATACATTTGTAGATTAGCCTACAGATATATACAAGTTTGCTTTTTCGTTTTTCTGCGAAGTGTTACAAAAATGACCAATATGGTCAAACTGATCAAGACAACACAATCTACAGTGCAAAGAGCAAGATAAATGCAATCATCAAGCAGAAGAGTCCCATAGCTTCAGACAGAGCAAATCCCAAAATTGCATAGGAAAACAGCTGTTGCTTCAAGGTGGGATTCCTAGCATAACCAATAATCAGACATCCAAACACCATGCCAATACCCACACCTGAAAAAATGTTACAATACCAACTGAAAACATAAAACCTGGACATTCAAGCTACGGACAAGCACTGGATAAAGGTTAGTAAATTAATTAAACACGTTTTCCCCATGCCTCTAGTAAGACTCTCAAAACATGATTGAAGTAATGCAAATCGCACATGTTCCCAGAACAGACCAATAAATTTTACTCTAACGTAAAATTAACAATTGATAAGGAACATCAAATGTAATTACATAGATATTAGCTACTCTACAGTTTTTTCCGTGTACCATCAATATTAAATTGATGTGCAAATATAAATTTAAAAAAATAATTTATTGCAGGGAGAAAAAGGTAAACCAAAAACATCAAACAACATTTTTGTTATCAGCTGTTTCAAATGCGTGTTATTAAAATCTTGAAACTTCGATCTAATCATAGCAATGAAAATGCAAACATACTGCACATAGATTATCTAGAGGAAAACACTTCTCTGTACCAAAAATAAAGCAATGCCTCTATTTTGGTGCCATCTACTGGCTAGTCGTGAATATGTGTTGCCATATAGTGGTAATTTCTGAGATATGGGTTGGGTCTTGCAAAATAGTAACTTATCTTTGTGGTAAAAGTGACAAATCTGACATTTGCCTTTAAATACCTTTAACTAGTTATTTTATGGGAGAGCCGCAATGACTGTTGCTGGTAAGCCCCACCCAGTATCCCCTCCACTAGAGACTATGGGACACATGGGGAATAGCGGGTGTAGGGCGGGAACATTTAACAGACAAAAACAAGCTGTGCGCTAAGTTAAGCTTCTGAACTAACAAGACGAGATGTGAAATGAGGGAAAATGATTCTACTTAAGTTCACTGTAGAATGACAAGAATTGGCATGGGTGTCTTCCATTGTCTGTTGGTTCATAAGGGTGGGGGCAAAAAGAGAGAGCAAATGCACACCACACCACCCCAGTTTCTCATGTTTCTGTGAATGGTGTGGTTCAGTAATTCCAACTAACAATTATTAGTTGTGTATTTATTTTGTGAAGTAGTATTTTAGTAGTTCTCCAATAAAATCCCTATTGTGTCATTTTGCTGTAGGTGTATTGAATGCGCATTTCTACTTGTATTTTAATTTTACGAAGTATTGATTTGTCGAATGCACATTACTACAGTACAGCCGGTCGTTCTCCGGCCCTGACGTTTTTCGTGACCGAGGGAAACAGTGTTGCCGATACTTATAGACACAATGAAAACTGTCACGCGCTCGCCGGCCGATTTTGTGGCACAGAATAAAAACTAATTCGAACGCATAGGCATGCCTATAAATCATTTTACATAATATAACTTAGATCACATCCTTCGTTAATGTACACAGCTAGCGTAGATCACAAAAAATTAACTAATGCGAACGCGCATATAAATCATTTTACACAAACGTAGATTGCATCTTTCATTAATGTACACAGCTAAATAATTATAACAGAATAAAAACTCATGCAAACACATATGTAAATTATACATATGCCTACAGTATATTACCACAGACTATGGGAATTTCATTATTATTATTATAATGAAAGTGTACCAAATGAAACAGACTCTACTTTCCTTAGAATCTGTTAATACTCAAGTGGAAAGACGCCACACTTTTAAAGTTGTCTTTCCCACCTTCAAAGCGTCACAAACTCTATCTACCACTTTCGTAACAGGGAGAAGAGGTTCTCCATTGTCTCGCTCCTTCTCAAAATATTCACGCAATCTGCATATATAAATTCTTGACTTCGGCTCTTAAAAGAGCCGATTTTTTTTCTTTTTCGATTCTGATGAACCACTGGCCATATTAATAATACTGTTTACAGCAGACAACTTTCACCTCTAGTGCCCGCCTCTCTCCCAGCATTGCAAACTGCAATTGAATTAATCTTCGCATATCAGAATCCAAGTCTTGTAACAGCAAATTACAATAGAATTAAAAACATTACTTTAAACCGAACCAGAGTGTTTTAAGGTTAAAATTTAGCATAATAGTTTCATTCACAGTGGAATTTCGAGGTTCTTTCCACAACTTCAAAACGCCACAGGTTGGCAATGCTGGTCACTATCTTTCTCTCTCGTTCTCTCTTCTCTTTCCAAGAGAAATGTCAGAGCCGGAGACTGGCCGGCTGGAGTTTAGTCTATTTTATTTAATGATCTCGAGAGGGCGGCTAGTCACTGGGTGTGGGGAACTGATAGTAGTGGCAAGAATGGGTATAAGAAACAGTAGAGGAAGTGGCACCAGCAACAGCTATTGCGTATGTACGTATTTTATGAAGCCTCTTAAAAGATAACACTGGCTGATTCTGAAACTTGAACCTGGGGCCTCCCAAATGAGAGTCCAAGTGCGTTACCACTTAGCCACATCGCTTGGTCATTGCATTTTCGTGCAATGAATTAACGACAATAACCAAGCTCCACTGCACACTTCATTTTATCGTACTTCAATCTACTGTAATTGAAGAGAATGTCTTCGTCACTCCCTTGCTCCACAATAACATATAATTAGCTTTTCTAGACTATCTCAGTATTGCATGTAAACTGCCAGTACACGAAAACTTGAGCTTCATTCAGATTTGTCTTTTAACATTATACTGCAAGACTTCAGAAGAGTAAGGGTAAAATTAATTGTAAAGAATGTAATACAGCCTTCACGTAACCTTACCAAAGTTCCAGAAGAAAACCAGAACTTTAAATTCACATAAAATAAACATGCAGTGAAAAAGAGGAAGACATTTCAATATTTTACTATGAACAGAACATGCAGCCACTCCATAGCAAACATGATATCTCACCAGCATGTAACATGTAACAGCAGTTTTTATGTTAGCATTCTACTTATTGGAAACAAAAATGTTTTAACTTATAAGTAATCGCCCTAAATAATCTGAAAACTTCACTAGCACTGCAAGACTGTATCAATCTCTGAAAAATGAATTCAACATATACTGCCAGCTATATTGGGTCTCCTCACTTCATACTCAAAGTGAAAATCTAACCATTTTCCCCCTATTAATACATATGCTAGTGGATTGTAGTGGTTTTCTAGTTGACAGTTTGATTTTCTTGGTGATTAATGCTAACAGCAACACCTAAAAGGCAGCCACATTAGCCTTTTACGAAATTACAATAATTCCATCATTTCGAAAGTATAGCAATATATTCAAATTCTATCTTTTGGTTACTTGGTACGCAAATAAAATTAAAAATAGCGCAATTTCCTGCTAAAACACAAAATTATAACACAATGGGTGCTATTCATAGATATTTCGCTAGCCCGCGCTACGAGCGTGCTAAACTAGCCCCGGCTATCGACTAGTTACTTGTACAGGATTCATATCATATCGCTAACACTGGTTTATGAATACGAAAAACATTAATTCGCTGATCATCCATCGGAAGTCCGTGCTAAGAATGTCTATGAATACGGCCCATCATAATTAAAATGTATAGATTGGGTTACGTACAGTTTAACACGTGCTGTGCCCATCATTTGTTTACACAACCTGGCTGACAGTACTACTGTCCATATACAAACTCTCTCCAGTCACTGGACAGAGTTCCAGTGAAGTGTGACAGTTTTGTAATAAGTGGCTGACATTTTTGATACCTCTCTGTAACAAGTGAAGAAAGACTAATGTCGTGCAACAGATTCAATTAGGAATGAAAATAGTGATAATCAAAACATGCGAAAACGTTTAGGCAAAAAATGCTCTCAACACCTCGCTGTAAATCACAAATAATACATTACCTATTGATAATAAAATAGGCTACCTGATTTCTTTACATTACTTACGATGTAATTCCTCACGTATGAAGTATCTTTCTTTTAATGTAATTTTATGCGAGATAGCAAGGCTCATTTAACCATTTTTGTTTTCCTGATTCAACAGTTGGCAATAATGCTATAAAAATGATCAAATATAGATAACACTACCTAAAATATGCCAGATTTCAATTCAGAAATAGGGCTACTTCAAAATACTAATATTTCATCAAGTTTTTCGAAAAGCAGAATATGTTCGTGATGTTGAACTGAAGAAGATTAGTTATTTTGTGGCGGAGACAAAATAATTTTTCGCAAATAAAAATACATCACTCCTAAGGCTGTAGTTACTAATAACAATGTTTACATAAAATATTTACTGTATAAGTAGAGATCGAAAATTCAACATTACTGTGCAAAGTGATTAATGTTTCCTATTACATGAATAGATTTTGAACTACATTAATGTACACAATCATGACTGCATGTAAGTTGGATAATTTCCAAAGTATAGCATCCTAACCAAAAAGATGATTGTCTCAACATGTCAATGTTTTTCACAGACTGCTGCTTAAATCACACAGTACCGTAATTAAAGACACACTTCTCCATTTGTGAAGTTACATTCGTGAATAATGAAGTTAATAGATTTCGAAGGAAAAAAAAAAGCGAACCTTTTAAGATGAATGCAAGGAACTTAAATGGACATTTACACAAAGCCCATTTCTCTTACATAATTACGGGCAAAAGCAAGAGAATTTAAACTTTAAGACCTTCAACATGTCAAAGACAGAGATGCATCACCAACAACTTCTCTTATTTAAAATATGAATGGATCACTGCTCTGAATGAGATCAAAATTCTCACAACAGGTATCTGAAGTCTGTTTGGTAACACATGATAGCTAGGCTTCTGTTCTATTAATAGCTCAACTGTTCTGCCAAGTTTAAAATATTGAGGACAGCTTTACTTGAGAAGGTCATACAACTAACATTTAGAGGACAATGGCTTTTGACCAAAAGAATTACAAAACTAACTTCAAACGATTTCAAAACAAAACTTCGTAATAGTTCTCGTAATTTTGTGTTAAACAGTAATGCACGTACTCTGAAATAAGAACCACTCTCCAAATCGACATTAAATCAGAAACGTTCAAAACAGAATTTATATTAGAGCAATCCACGATTGTGGGTTAAAATCCAGTCTGGAGTTACAAATATCTCTACCATAACTTTCTGGTGGAAATCCCGAGTAAGATCAAGCACATGTAAAACAGCCTTGTTCCTATATGCAGAGTTGGCAAACTGCCATACAATTTTAATAATGACCAGAACAGTGGTCAAAATTGGTTTAAACCTGGTTTTAGCAAGGGTAAATGTATATAATTTGCCATCTGAATCTACTACATTTTTATAAACTAAAATTCTAACTAATGTCAATAACATATTTTACTTCACAAGTGAAAGACAAAGTTTGTGCACAGTTGCTTGGCGGAAATCTATGAAGATAAAACAAAAACATTGAATTCGTGGCCTATGTTCATTACAGAGGTGCACTGCAAGTGCCACTTACATTGCATGTATCTTCCAAAATCTCAGCTTTGTACAAAATAAATTAAGAACCTGATTAGATTTAGAAAAGGCTGCTAAGTTGGATGTTACAACTTCTTAAATAGGTTTGCAAGAACCTGAATGATAGCTCTTTAATGCAAAAATAAAATATGAAAAATCAAATAAGTTAGACCTGTTTAAATTCCATTCAGATACAATAGCCTACGCTCTCAACACACTGTTTTCATTTAGGTATATTATTTGTATGCCACCTACTTTAAGGTTATATTTAAATAGCTACTTTAATGTAAGTATTTGTTTCCAAGTGTTTGATTTTAAGTAATTCTAAACATAAATATCAATTGTCATTCGACCATTTTTGTCACTTTGGTCAGAATCTTAACCCGGGCATTAAAATCAGTTGAAACCATGCACTGGTCAAAACTTGCCTATATAAGATGAATAAGTTTCTCGCAAACGTTGAAATCCTACTAATAGGTCATCATCCTCGATCATATTAGGGCCACCTTCCAGGAGTCCCTCCTTAAAATGCAGTCGTTCCAGCAGGAGCACAGGAAGATCTAGGTAACCTTATCTTATGGCAATGAAAACGAACCAAATTCTTTCTGCTAACGAAGCCATGACATTAAGCCTAATCCAACTAATGGAAGTCACCATTACCACCAGTTTATAGAATAGATACGGTCGCCAATGTATGTCATAGCCAGACACAGAGTAGTCTGAATTGAGTTTCGGACGAAGTCCAACTTGCACATTGCACTCAAACTGCAGGTCATGAGAGTTTCCAAGGAAGTCAAGCAGCATAGTCTCTGCCACAACGGCATCCCTGACAAGAACTACAGAACTTCCGCTATTTCTAGTCTCTCACACCCCTTTAACAGGCTACCCTGCTAGAGTATCATTAAGACCCTGACTCAGACCTTCCCGGGGACATATGAGTAACTAGGTACTCCGTAAGTGAGCCCCTGGTGCAAGCTTGTCTCTGGCCACTGGATTTACACACGGCAATACCATACACTATTCTCATGACATTCGTGAATGTGACCTCTAAAAGAAGGTATGCCCTATTTATGCAATGCAAATCGTAACGCTTCTTCTGAACGTAGTTTTACCAAATTTTGGACCCCCACAACAATTTTCCTCCAGTGCAACCGTCACATTAAAGAACGTTAAGTTATGAGACTCCTGCAAACATTCATATTAACTTTCTGAAAGTTTTACCACAAACTAAGTTACTAATATTAATGGATTAAAAGGGGGGGGGAAGGTTACATCAACCTTTTAAACTATAATAGGTGAGACTGCTATTTAGACCTTTATATTTGAACACTGAAATGCGCACGTATGTGCATGGAATAAGTATCTCGTGTGATCTGTGATTTTGGCTATCTTATTCTGCGCCCGCGTACTGGGAGATAGACTTGGTCCTTTTGCAGCTTTCGATATGATCTCGTTCACATATGGACGAATCATCTGGGGCGTGGAACTTTTTAATATGGCAGACACATTTATATCTCGCGTAATGGTGGCCTATTCCGTCAGTTCATTATGAAGAGGAATACTTAATCTATACATTTAATGTTCAATGAATAGCCTATACTAAAGGCCCCTCCCCTGCAATATTCCGATACCGGGACTTAACATTTCCATTACCGGTAGTTGGGTTCATAACGTAAAAAAAGTTTCTGCTGCTACATATTACGTACCGTATTTGAACTACATTTTTCAAAATCATGGATAAGAATAGAAAAAACAGCTACAAATCATACCTGAACCGGCAACTCCTACGGTAGCTGCTCCAGCACCAATGAATTTTGCTGCCGAGTCAATATCTCTTGTGACGGCAGATGTCTGGAAATTACGGACTGCTGGAAGCTGTAAAATTAGTTTGAACAATTACAAAACAATGTCACTTTTCGAATTTTTTTGAAACTTCCAACTTCCTGTATAGGCTAATTCAGGCCAATTTTTTTTTAATTCAAGAGTCATACAATTACAAAAAGTGTTGGTGTTACTTACCAAACTAATGGGGGCCGTCGTCTGTGTGAAATTCTGTTGTTGCAGTGGGCTACTGTGACTAACCATAGCACTGCTTAGAGGTCGAATGTATGCTCGTGATCCAGACACCAACTATGAAATATAGAAAAGCTCTTTTACATTCTCGATCGTTAAGCACTTCACCTCTGATCTTCAATACTTGCTTACGTTAATAGACACTTACGGCGGTCCTGGCAGCGGGGGCAATCAGTCGGGCACAGGTGAACATTTTGAGGTGGTGGTGTTTTGGTCGATTTAAATCCCTGAAATTATATTCGGGCTCCGTATAACTAGTAAATTTCAAGCACCATAACATTAAATTTATATAATTCTGTAAATGAAGACTTAATACTTCAGCGTACACCTATCTTTTGAAAACCAACAACAATATCAAATTCCATCAATTTATAAGATTCACAATTATTACATAATAACTATTATACAATTTATTTTACACAATAAGTTATCCCTGCAATATTACCGGTGGAGTAAAATGGCCGTTCCAGAAGAGAGATACCGAGTAACTTAACTTACTAATAAAATCTAAAATACCAAAATCTGCACCAAAATACCTAATTCCAAGAACAATACACAACGTAAATGTAATATCAAAACACTTAATACAACTGGATGACTACTACAAACACCAAAATTGATGGATAACTTTACTCACTTCCTTCTAGACCCCGAACTTACCGACGAACAGAGTAGAGGAGGAGGCGACCTGTCCTTGGTTGTCGCGAATTGGTGAATGAAAGAATAACGAATTACGTGATTCCTGAGCATACGGTTGGCTCAGCAGACGCAATTTTCGTTCGCACTCACTCCACCTTTTCATAGTCGATCTTTTATCGACCATCCGAATTTATCCGACAATTTCCGACAACACATATGAATGCGAAATGAGTCAATATAAAAACTACATGTTGAAAAATGTAATCAATTAAATTACGTTTAGTCTAGTAATAAAATATATACTTCAATTTGAGTGTGAAAAGATTATAACGTTAAATTGTTACTTTACTTCCTATATCATACGAAAATAATGTAAAAGTTATGAATGATTATTAGACCATAATTTGACCAATTTATTGTGGATATGGCAGTCTTCATGGTAAACATCTGTAAATTCAATGGATGTGGACTTACTTTTCCCTGTTTAGCAGACCTCATTCAACATATTGAGGATATTCATATAGGTAAATAAATAATACATTAAAAAACTGCTACATCATTTCACTAAAAGGTGTAATTTTTTGTTCATGTAATGAAGGTTAGGATAGTGTGACATGGTCCAACATATTCTGGAACTAATGTAAACAATCTTAACATTAAAAGTTGTTAGGGTCTCCACTAGCCTCCAGGTTATCTCTGTAAAGAGGTTAGATTAGTTTAGATTCGTTACTTTGAATAGGTAAATGGTCGTGAAGTGCCCCAGAACAGCTCATTGTCAACATTTATTCTGTATATATTATGCCTTCATTTATTACTTACATTCCGGAGGAAACCATGCTAATTCTGTCGTCCTTTAAAATCTATCTCCCTCGGCGGAGTTTGAACTCGAGAACTTCGAATTCTATGGCTAGCACGATAGTCATTATACCACCGGTGACGACCTTACTGTATTTCTCTGTCGTTTAATCATTTCAATGATAATGTATAGCGAGCGACAGGTTAAGTAGGTTAAGCAATAATTTGGTTAGTGATACTAATATTAAAAGCAGTAAAACTACAATAATTTCCAGGTGTGCTGAACAAGTAGCCTAAAAATTTGATAGAGAACTCGTATATTTAATTCTTGCATGTTTCATAAACTTTAAAAGTTTAAAGTATTTACTTAAGATATTGCTTCAACAACTGAAATTTGTTATTTTTAGATTATGATCCCCGGGTTATTGAACAGAAGGAACTTCAACAGCCTGCTTGTCTTCCACTTAGTTATGTCCTGAGGTTCTTTACTGATGCAGCTAGGAAAGAAGGACATGATGTGAAGCGAAAACTGTCCCAGAATCATGCAAACAAAATCTCACCCTATGCTCTTGCAGCTACTGCTCGAAGTAACACACCAACAGGTACTGTTATTGTTTGTTGTTCGAATGGTGTTTAATTCATTCATGCCAGCTTCAACTACTGATAAAATCTATTTCCGTAGGCAGTGAAGCTGACGACGATGAACTTATGACAGAGTCTGAGGATAGCAATGATTCTTGGACCACATCAGAAGAATTTAGTGCAGAATTCATATTGAGATATGGGAGCAGGTAAGATGGAAACTTGCTTGAACATAAGGTAGCCCTAGGTCTATTTAGTTTTTTTTTTTTTTAATAATTTGGGGTACACCTAATAATGTATTCCAATCTCTTTCAGTGTACCAGTGAAGAAAATGCCCGTTTATAATTCCAAGAAACCCCAACCTCTATGGTAAGCTGTTTTCAGTGTAGAGTTTCTGTTTTCACATTTATATTAATTAAAATGTGTCTCAATGAAGCGTATAGCAGAGTTCGTATAGGTCAGTTTCTGTCAGATGCGTTTCCAATTCACTGTGGGCTAAAGCAAGGAGATGCACTATCACCTTTACTTTTTAACTTTGCTCTAGAATATGCCATTAGGAAAGTCCAGGATAACAGAGAGGGCTTGGAATTGAACGGGTTACATCAGCTGCTTGTCTATACGGATGACGTGAATATGTTAGGAGAAAATCCACAAACGGTTAGGGAAAACACGGAAATTTTACTGGAAGCATGTAAAGAATAGCTTTGGAAGTAAATCCCAAAAAGACAAAGTCTATGATTATGTCTCGTGACGAGAATATTGTACGAAATGGAAATGTAAAAATTGGAAATTTATCTTTTGAAGAGAGGGAGAAGTTCAAATATCTTGGAGCAACAGTAACAAATATCAATGATACTCGGGAGGAAATTAAACACAGAATAAATATGGGAAATGCCTGTTATTATTCGGTTGAGAAGCTTTTATCATCCAGTCTGCTGTCAAAAAATCTGAAAGTTAGAATTTATAAAACAGTTATATTACCGGTTGTTCTTTATGGTTGTGAAACTTGGACTCTTACTTTGAGAGAGGAACATAGGTTAAGGATGTTTGAGAATAAGGTGCTTAGGAAAATATTTGGGGCTAAAAGGGATGAAGTTACAGGAGAATAAGGAAAGTTACACAACACAGAACTGCACGCATTGTATTCTTCACCTGACATAATTAGGAACATTAAATCCAGACGTTTGAGATGGGCGGGGCATGTAGCAAGTATGGCAATATGGGCGAATCCAGAAATGCATATAGAGTGTTAGTTGGGAGGCCGGAGGGAAAAAGACATTTAGGGAGGCCGAGACATAGATGGGAAGATAATATTAAAATAGATTTGAGGGAGGTGGGACATGATGATAGAGACTGGATTAATCTTGCTCAGGATAGGGACCAATGGCGGGCTTATGTGAGGGCGGCAGTGAACCTCCGGGTTTCTTAAAAGCCAGTAAGTATGTTATGTAATTATAATTATCACTAAATGTTTATTTTACAGGATGTTGAACTCGTCCAATAATAACAATGTGGATAAGCCTTTCGCTTGTCCTGTTCCTGGTTGCAAGAAACGTTACAAAAACGTCAATGGAATTAAATATCATTCCAAGAATGGTCATAAGAAGGATGGAAAGTGAGTAGCTTATGTTCAGAGTACAATTGTCTGTGCAAATTTTACTAGGGTAAAGTTAACTACTGTATATCAGAGAGCAGATCATTTTGTTTGTACTGTATTCATATGCATAGATAGGCTTATTTGTTTGATTTCTTAGAGTTGCGTCCCCTTTTATGGATACAGTGAAACCTCTCCTTACGGACACCCCCAAGATATGGACACTCCTCATATACGGACAGATTTTAATGTCCCAAATGAAATAATATGGAAATAATGATGAATTTAACTCTCGTTTACGGACACTCTCAGACACGGACACGGACAGCTGTTTCACAGTTCTAAAGCTTGCTTTACCTCCTGACTGCGGACAGAACTTGGATTTCAAGATATAATTTGTTACAAAAATGGAAAATTTAGTTTTGAGAACTTTAACATGAAAGAAGACAATAAGGGTCTCGTAGGCTACCACTAGCCCAGCCGGCTACCCCTTGTTAGCTGGAAGCGAGTGGATAAACAAAGTCATAAAATTTAACCTGTCTGATGGGTCCAAGGTTTCCGTGATCGTGAAATTGTATTCGACTCATGATATGGTTAGTAGGATTTTTCGCTTCGCTTCAATCAGTTGTTCTGTTTCGAGAGTCATGGCACCTGAACGTAAAGGTTAAGTTGAAAACTGTAAATTACAGTACTGCATAACTGCAGACCTAGAATAAAATTGCATGGCACAGTACTGTATTTTCCTTTTTCGGTCTTATCTACTGTAGTTCAAAGTTGCAAAGAATTTACTGCAGTACAGTAGACTGTATTTAGAATTAAACTACAGTAATACATTTCATTTAAAGCGTGAAGGGATAAATAATGCATATTACAAATTTACTGTTAGATTGGAGAGCCTCCCTCCCAATTAAGGACACCTCCCAGATGCGGACAGATTGTTACGTCCTTTGATGTCCGTAAATGAGAGGTTTCACTGTATATGTATGAAGTAATATAGTGTCCTAAAGTAACTGTAGTCCTACAGCAATGTCCATCAAAGTAATGCTTTGTAGCAAAACGCTGCTTGCTGATCTGCCTACCATTATCCCTGTTTTTGTACTGAGTCATCAAAATGAAGGGGCTGGAGCAGTAGCTACTTGTCAATACTTTTCTCTTTATAAAAATGTTGGCAAGTATACAACAAATTTTGATGGCGAAGTTGAAGCCATTTATACATCACTTCAAAATGTATTTGTTTGGCTAAACCAGTGCAAAAACATAGTCATCCTGTCTGACTCCAAAGCTGCAATCAAGTCCATCAGCTCAACTACATCCCCTAAAATGGAAAAAGTAAAAGAAATTTATTGCATGGTAAAACAAATTCAAATGCTAAATAAAAAAGTGGTCTTCCAATGGAACCCGGCCCACTGCGGACTGAACAGTAACGAGAAAGCGGATATGTTAGCAAAGAAAGGAACTAAAATCAACTTAAAAACAAATTTCAAGTTCCCATATGAATCATTAAAACGAGTCATAAAAAGAATAAGTAACAGCGAACAGGCAAAACATCAAAATTCAAAATGGAAAGAATCATTCAAAGATCCAAAACTAATTCTTGATCTACCTCGAAAATCTGCCGTGGCCATGTTTAGACTGATTACTGGTCATGATTGCCTCCATCGTATTGGAGTACTGAATTCACCTAAATGCTTACTGTGCACCAGAGAAGAGGACATGGAGATGGAGCACCCAGCGAATAGGGATTATAAAGAATGGACACTTCGCGTCGGTACCTTTGATGTAGCCGGACTGATTTCAATGACCTTCAAGCCAGCTAAAGCGTCAGATTCTGCTTTCTCCCTAGAGTTGGCGCTGACATCACACCAGCTAGCAGTCTATACAGCGGAAATATAACACACATAATTAATACATCTAGGTATATTATGTAAAGGTATCCCCGTAACATGCCATGAAGGCACTTGGGGGGCATGGAGGTAGAGCCCCATGCTTTCCATGACCTCGGCACTAGAATGAGGTGGTGTGGTCGGCACCACGCTCTGACCGCCCTTTACCCCCGGGAAAGACCCGGTACTCAATTTTATAGGAGGCTGAGTGAACCTCGGGGCCGTTCTGAAAGTTTGGCAACGAGAAAAAATCCTGTCACCACCTGGGATCGAACCCCGGACCTTCCAGTCCGTAGCCAGCTGCTCTACCAACTGAGCTACCCGGCTGCCAGGTATATTATGTACTCAAAATAAAATAAATTGGATCCATAGAATAATAAATCCGTCATTAACTGCAATGTCTAGACTCTAGAGTTCCTTTATAATGAGAGTTGAGACGTTGAGCCCAACAACAATTAAAATATGTAATGATTTGATAGCGCTGAAAATGGAAAAACAAAACTCTTACGAGAAGTAAAACCATATACCTATATTATATTATTATACAAATATTAAACGAATTCGATACTTAATTTTATAATGTATTATATTATTTTATAATATAATGTATTATATCTGAAATATAAAATATTATTATTACAACTAGTTTGTCACTGAGAAATAAGGAAAAGCTGTTAACTTGAATTTATTTGAAGCAAAGCGTTACTGGATTATGCAATAAGGTAGGCGATTTTTGGATCCTGTGTCTCAACTCTATTCTCAATTATTATCTTAGCGTATGCTCGATTACACTACCTCTAGCGCTTGAAAGTGGAACTAACCGCTGGCGCACAGAGAAACAAAACACAGGCAAATTCGCTCAGTGTCCATTCTTTATAATCCCTATTCGCTGGAGCACCTGGCTAATTGTGAAACTCTTAGGACATTTGTGGACCTTCCATCAAAATATTGGGAAGCAAGAAGGATGATGACTGCATTGTTAAATCCAGAGCATTAGATACACACACACACACATACACACATTTTGATTAGGTATAAGGCGAATAGATTTTCAAGTCCCAAAATCAGTACACCTCACAAAGTGGAGATAGTAAATGAATGGCAAATTTATTTATATAAATGTACAGTACGTTAGAAATATAAATATGCAATAAAAATAAACAAATCACGATAAAAACAACATATTGCAATAAATTAATATAATAACATAAAACAAAAATAACGTATTATAGGCCTACACTTTAAAATCGATTGCATTTGTTGAATAGATTGATCCAGAAGGGAATCATTTGATCTGCTGTGTCCTTGAGGTTTTCATTACAAATTCAAGCCATAGCACAAAGCGAGCAAGTGGTAACGTCTTGGCAGAGAGCAGCTCACCTACCCAGACTCACCAAGTTCGTTGACTTCTTACATCTGTATCAGGGGTAGTGTGTGTTAGCAACAATGTTGTTGGACTTCTGAAACTTCAAACTTAATTTTCTAATTAACCGTGCATTTAATCACAAAATTTAATATAGGTTTTCTATTCATTTATGTGTACCCTATCATCCTTTCAATCTGCAAGGTTATTTCACTTCCACTATGTATATGAGGAATCCATATCTGAAGTTTAGCCCACTTTTTTCGTTACACCCTGTATATTATAGTCGCGATGCTGTTATTCCCGGCATGACTCCTCCTCTTTGCTTACGTCTTAGAAAGTCAAGGCTCTATAAAGTCTAGGTAGGTAGTATCGTTCGCCATTTTTGTTCTTTCGTTGCCAAGCTACCATACGAGGAATCTATTTGCCACACTGTTAAACATTATCATGTCGTAACTCCTATGATAATAAATCAAACACACTGTAATTGAGCGGCAAATAACGTTTTCGTGTGCTTTAATAATAATAATAATAATGATTTATTTTAGCTGGCAGAGTTAAGGCCGTAAGGCCTTCTCTTCCACTCAACCAGCAAAAAATGTATATACATATGCATGAACTTACAAAGAATTCAACAATTTGATTTAGATGAGAGTTACATGTATACAAGAGTTATTTACGAATTAAACAACAAAATACTATGAACTATTAATTAAACACTGAAATAAACTGTGTAGCAAATTAAACTAAAATACATAGAATGTTAATATATTTCAAATAATATTAGATAATAGAAAGAGATTATTATGAGACAATTTTGAAAATACAGCACTATCAGGATGATGTCTAAAGAAAAAAGTAACAATGTAGTCAGTGATAGTTTAAATCAGTATGATTGGAATGAAATGCTAATAAGGTTATCTTTTAAGCTGTTCTTAAAGGTGTTTGTTGTCTTGCAGCCCCTAATGCTTTCTGCAAACGCCAACGAAAGAGCCAAAATGGCGGGCGATTATATTAAGCATTTATCGAGCCTTAAGAATTGAATAACGTCTTCATAAGCGAATCACAAGACGTACACGTTTAAATGTAGCCGACCTGCAACGCGATTGGCTGCCGGAAATTAGAGCGACGGGACTATAATTACAATTCCACTTTGATTTTAAATTTTAATCTTCTGCTCAGCAATTGATCTTTTCTTTCTCCACCTATAAAATAAATCTTAAACAATGACTTCCTTTGATCTCCCAGACCCTGATCCACCCAATCTTGGATCAAAATACTTGGTCCAAAAAAACAGAGCTAACCATTCTGTAACTCCACACAGCCTTCCTGTATACTTGATATTTGGGGTGTAATAGGTAGGATGCGCAACACATAGCCTCTCCTACCGTAATGCCAACCTCACCTTCCCGTGGTGCACCCTGTTGCTACAAACGAGGCTCTGGCGACTATATAGCATGGAGCAGACACGTATCATTATGCTCAGGTATTATTGTTAATTGTCCAGTTTTTTCTATTGTTCATATCTACAAATTATTGACTTATCACAATATTAAAATACGAGAGTGATTAAAAGGTGTAGGCTTATTTCCTCTATTTATGAGACCAATGACTACAGCGTGAATAGAGACACGATTTTATCACAGTGTAGTATATACAGTCACGAAGCTTAATACTTGCTAAATATGCTAACGTAAACAGTTGAAATTTGTATACATAGATAGTTGCTCACCACCAGGATCGCTACTATCACCTCATCACAGAGACTTTCCCTAGCAGACCATAAAATGTATTGTACTTTCGATATTGTGTTCTTTTGAAAAAATTAACACCTTCCTTCCACTATTGAAATATGAAATACATAAGGTTTATATATCATTTTCATAAAATATATATTATATTCTACAAGCTCACCATCCTGGATCTTTTGGAAGGATAACTCTAACCTATTTTTTTTACAATTTATAGTACTACAAACGTCTCCTTGTCCCATATTATTATTCAAATTATTGTATTTTAGCCATTTACAGTTATTACAACCGATAACGAACTTTTCACAAAAATGCGAAATACGGCACAGTCAATGCTTTTTCGATCTAGACCAGGCCGTAATGTTTGTTCGGGTTTTCTATTTCAGTGTATGGAGCTCAGTGAAATATTATAACTTTATTGCTTATCATTGCTAAGCTTTATTTAGTGTAATGTGTTATAAGTTCCGTTTACTTCTTGTTGCATAATATGTTGCAGAAATAATTACAAAACTGTGTTATTTTAATGTGAAGAGAATTTTACATGTTAACATAATCTGTTCCCGTCAACATTTCAAGTTTAGAATGGAAGCTATTTTGAGGTTTAATAAAAAAGAATTTATATTGTGATTTCAATTTAGCACATCTACCTTCCTCAATTTTAGACAAAACATTCACCATACCACTCCTATGAAATTAGTGTACGTACAATTGTGTTACTTCATCTCTTAAGTAGTAGATAAATACAATAATTCAGTACTCAATTTTAGTATTAAAATACAGACAAATTGAATGTCCAGGGTATCATACATGACATTATGCTTAATTATAATGTATGATTGCGAATTTAGGAATATAAGTTAAATATAGTAAACATAACCAATAATTTTCATATGAATGGCAAGGCATTGGAGATCACTAAATTTAGACAGAAAGGGGCAACGGGTACAGTAAACATAACCTATAATTTCAACATATCTAAATATCCGTGCGGTGCAATTGAAAATTATTGAATCATGCATAAATGAAAGTACAAGAATTTCGCAATATTTAATCGAAATAAAGGCAGGTATTACACATATGAACAATGTAATTTTCACACCATAAATAATATTACATCTTAACTCGCAAGTAAATTATGTCTGAAGTGTCTCATAATCATTGTTTTAAATTTTATCAATGGAATTACACTACATTTTAGAGAAACATAATATGTTACTGTTCATGCATTCCAAGTAATTTATAGGTTGAAACGCCATCCTTCGTGATCGGGTTAAGCGAGTTACATGGTCTGCCTTACGGCCTGTATTAGATCACGATGGCTGTGGCACAGTCTATTGTTCCTAGTACTCACAGCGCTCCAATACGGCTAGCAACTATCGCGAGATTTGCAAAAAATCACCCCAAGCTTCGTGACTGTATATAGTAGACTGTGATTTTATGATGGACTATGAAAAAGCGAAATGTGTTAATATGCATAGTAAAAGGTTAAATTAGGTATTTAAATGACTACTGGTCATTAATACATAATTTTTTGGTACTCAGTCCGTAAAATGGTACCTTTAGAGACAGATAATAGTCCGTAAAATGAATCAATCCTATAAAATCTTCATGGCAACACTTTATGGATTGAATTTCTTGTAACTACAACACATTAATTAAGTGGCTGCCTTTATAAAATTGATATCGGAAATACATTCTAATAAATAGAAGGCCATTGCATGTCAGTATGAATAAATTTTGAAAATAATATGAAATTTCAGATTAACACTAGTTTTAGAAACAACTTTACAGACTGAGTACCAAAATTAGCTATTTATGTATCGAGTACGCAAAATAAGGCTTTAGTGGACGAATTCAGTGTTTTTGAATGAAGCATAAGCTGAATCCAAAATACAGGATGAGTCCGCTAAAGGTTTTATGTACGTGGACCATACAGTAGTTTTTAGTAAAAACTCTCTAAATTATATGAAATAAAATAAAGTAAAAGTAAATGTAAATATAAAAGGTATAGTCAGTCAATTGTCAAATTCTTACAGTCGTCAACCTCTGTGGTGGTTGAGTGGTCAGACCTCTGACCTGTCACGCAGGTGGCCCAGGTTCGAGTCCCGGTCAGATCCATAGTGACACTTGTGGCAGACAAGGTTGCAGTTGGGGTTTTTCTCGGGGTTCTCCCATTTTTCCCCATATTAGGCATTTACATCATTCTGTCTCCATTTCGTCATCATTCCATAGCATTATGCGATCATTGGCTGGTCTAGGGACGAGGGAGGTTGCCTGCTTGACACCTGGGTACACAGCGAACATTGGTGTAGTCAGTCAGTGTGGGTTGGGAATGGGCCTAGCTTGAGGGTTAGTGCGATAGACCTTACAAGCTGTGAGTCAATTACGTCATCCTCTTTTAGAGCATGCACTGAGTTACAATGATTAGGTTTAGGATTAATAAATGTATTTCATTTCTTGCAGATGATACACACACACCAATCTGCTGAGCTAATTTTTTAGTGATTTTTGTGGCAAGTGTTCGAGAATTGCGTCAATGTAATCTAATCTACCATCTGTTAAAAGTAATCTGTTTCTAGGGCGTTTTGACGTAAATATATCTTTGAAATCATACCAACACATGGGGTATACCTTATTTTATTTCATGGAGTGCAGTTTCATAGAAAGGACTTTGCCGATAGACCTTCTACTGCCCACTACTAATTGGTTGTCATAAATAAATGTCTTCCTTACTGTGACGGAAATCTTGTCTTCTCCTCTTATTAACCAATCACAATCTTCGTTCAGAAGAATTGACAGGCTCCCCTCAAATCCACCTGGAGGCAGAGTTGTCGCATCTTTTCCGAATTCCAAGAATCCCGTCAGTCTGACTTCGAAGGTCACCAGGATTGTGGCAACTATGCAATGTTGGGACGAGGGGACAGGATGGAATTTTCAGAGTTGTTTGTGTAGGAAGTCATAAATCTGTAAGTGGTTGTTCAAAGGAGCCACCGAACTGCACTCCTTGAAATAAAATAAGGTATACCAGGATGGAAACAGTGATATAACATTTGCAGGGTCATGCATTCCGACATTGTAACTTCACGACTAGACATCGGATGTTTAGGAAAATGCCTGTTTTATTTGAATGGTTTTTAGTAAATGTGCACGTATCATGAAAAATGAAGCATTCTGATGAAGTTTGATCTTGCCTTTTTTGTTGTTAATGCCTTTTTTTTTGCTTTAATATGTACTTTTTTGCTTTTATGTATGCTTTTTTGCCTTTTCTTTATATGACTACTCACTCAACAATACTGTATTTATTTCTGCATTGGAAACTAAGGAAATTCCAGTTCTTAGATATAGGACAACTGTTGCAATGCGGCATTGTTGCATTGTTGTTTTGCTTACTCCGGAATCGACCTTGTCCTTCTGACTCCAGCACTGTGTTTAATAACCTACTAAAAAAAAAATTATTGAAGTTCAGACACTGTTGCTATAGAAAGTTTGCTGCACAAGAAATTCACTGAAAAATGTAAACAACACAACAACTGCAGTACAACCAACTCTGGAACCACAAAGTCCAATCTGAAATTTCCATACTGAAACTAGTTCTGTCATATATCGGAATCAGGCATTAATAACCTGTTTCAATGAAACAAATGTGAGATGGCGCCACTTTTATTTTTTTCTGTGATATGAGACAAAACTGATGGTGTTTTAACTAAAGAGGTGCTTATCATTTCGGCTGTCATTTTGCTCACTCGGTGGTAAGAATAAACATGAGTATATAGCATATACTGGACTTTTTTTTAGTAAATACTCTTGTTAGTAAGAATAAAAACATTTGAGTACCTACTCATTTTTGATTATATACTCATAACATGAAAGCAATGTAGAATATACTCAAGTGTCCATCTTGTACAGAATATATACTCGTGCTTGATAAGAATAAAAGCTAGTATATTCTCATATTTATAAGTTCGTTCTCATGTTATTCTGAGTATGGTTTGTAGCAGGCTCAGTTCTGAGTATTTGTTGATTTGTGTTCAGTTTAAAGTTAAATAAAAAAAATGGCAGAATTTATGAACGATGTAGTGCCCCATGGAAAAATATAGAAAAAGGCGTGAACTTCAGAAGCCTTTAACGCTTCACAAAAGTGAATGTGAAAAAGGTTAAACACGTATTTGTTATTCATAAAAAACATAACCTATAAAAATATGAATGGCTATCAAATTATAAGGTTAGATTGTATTGTTAAATATAATTAACAATTACAGTTTACTTTGTAAAATTTGAATTGCAAAATGCAATTACTTGTAACTTTAAAATTATATATAACTGCTCCATAATAAAAAATAGAATTAGCATAACTGGAATTCTAGAAATGGATTGTAATCTCTATCCAACATCCCGTAATGATGATTTCCCAGTAGTATTTTCTTGTTTCCTACTTTATTAACGTCACTTATCTGATTCACTGTCTTTTTCATATTTATATAGGCCTACATACTTATTTATTTATTCATTTATTTTATTTATTTATCTCTTTATTTATTTAATTTATTTACTTAATTTATGTTATTAATTTAATTTATGTATGTATCTATTTATTTAATTAATTAATTTAATTTATTTAATTATTTAATTAATTCATTTTATTATTTATTCCATTTATTTAATTAATTATTTATTTATTTATCCATTATTAAAATTGACAAAAAGCAAAACATAAACCACTACAGCATGCAGATAGCATGTGAAAGTCTATAAAAAACTGAGCATCACGGTGCAATGTGGTCAAAGAGGATAGGTAACATGAGTACATACTAATTTTTAAATGATCAAGAAGGCTGTAGAGATGAGTATATATTCGCGTTAGGTAGAATGTCTTTATTCTTACGAAAATTAGTATGTTCTAGTGGTTACGAGTATATAATCACAAGAAGTGCTCATACTCATAAGTACAAACGTTAAGAAAGTACTTAAGCTTTATTCTACTACCCACTAAGACATCTCATGTGTTATCCTGTTTCTTCTTATTGAAATTCCTGATTTGTGTTTCAGAATTCGCAAGGGCTTTAAATGCCACTGTGGAAAAAGCTACAAGACCTGTCAAGGACTGAGAAACCACACGACAGCGCATCACAGTGGAGCCAACCTTACCACTCTTACCACACAAAATGGTGAAGTTGTACAGATCCCCACCACTCACGTTGCAGCACTGCAGCCATTCCGTGCAGTCGCACTCAAGCAGATATCGACCATCGGTCTGCCCGTCAAAACCATTCAGGGTCTTGTAGTGGCCACGAAACCCAGCGAGGGAGTGAACATGCCCAAGGGTGCAGCAGGCATCGATAGCAATTTTGATACAATTACGTTTGCTAAGGGTTCAACCATTCAGATGGCAGTACCGACTTTAGTATCACCTCCAAAGGTGAATTCCATAGCAGGACTTTTAGTGAACAATGCTTCAGCAACAATAACCCAAGCTGTAACGGCAGAACCACAGACTCTCACTACCACTTTGGGTGTGTTGACACCCGCAACCTCACCACAAACCCCTCCGCCCGACTCCAGCAGGTCGGTGGCGACAACAACGCCAGTCACTGTCACTGCAGCTTCACATAACCTTCCCTTAACGCCAGTTACCCCTACCACCGCTGTCGGTATTCAGCTGGGATTCCCATCTAGCACAAAGGTCTCGTCTGTGTCACCAGTGGTTGGACTTGCACCAAATACTGAAACAACTGGGATTAGTCAGGCATCTGTTTAAGACCTCACATAGTATAAAGCATGCTTAAAGTTTATTCTTCCGAGCTTCTTTGCTTGTAACTGGAAAACAAAAGGAAAGACCGCAACTGGGCTTTTATTTACGACACAAGCAAAAGGTAATCCAGAGCTTTTGGGGAAATATAAGGCATAGTAGGAAGAAGCATAAAATAGCGAATTAAGCAACATAGCTAATATTTATTTAAACATAAACGAAAAATATGTTGTTTCATTCGAGTCTTAGTAACCTATATGTCGCAAGTGGATTAAAAATCCTGGCTTGGTTAAATAATCCTATCAACATTCCTCAAAGAAATAGAAGTTCTTAGAAATTGAGAAACTCTTACCACGTCGAGCACTTAATATTTGAAGAGTACCCTCTACGATAAATCTGACGTAATATTTTACCATATATATATGTAGACAAGGTACGACTAAAATCTTGCAATTTACTGTAACCTCAGTTCTTAAAAGAATGTCCTTCAGATTTTGTGCTCTAACTCGCATATAACCTCAATTTTTAAAGACTATATCAATTAGCTGTTTGATGGTGCCTAACTTCTGTTAATAATCTTGCAGAATCATTGCCTTTAAGGTTAATTGTGGGACGTAAAAAATGTGTTACCTAAATGAGTGCCAAATATGTTCCTCAGCTAATAAATATGAGAAGAAAGCAACTGCAAACTGTAGGAACAACAAAAAATTGTAATGCAGTATTCATTACTTGGATATTTGAAGGCATAAAAAATATAATGGGGAAAGCAATTAATATATTTAAAACAGAAGTTTGGAGTAGTGCGAAGGAGAAAGATGCAGTGTGTATTGTATTCTTAAAAAGGAGAAAATAGATAAGTATAAAATACTGGAAGCAAAGGGATAGAACCCAGAATGGCCACAAAGGAATACACAATATGAAGATGGAGGAGAGGGGGGAATTTTTCTCCAAGATTGTGATATTAATCAGGTCTGAATTGGAAAACTACAATTTCATTTTACCAATTTTCTTATAGACAGTTATGAAAGTATACACCTGTATGAGACTTTCGAATATATGAACTTAATTTTGCGTTCATAGTTTTCAACATGCCATGCTGTCTTCTACTCGGGTGACGATGTTATGTAGATAATTGAGTCATACACGTGATAATATTTTGTAGTTATGAAATAGTGTCAGTTTTCTGCTTGTTTAATTTTATATCCGTTAATTATATGTAAAGTTTCATACTTTGAGTTTTATTTATATTCACTGTGATGATCAGTAATGATAAATATGTAATAGTTGGTTAATATTTCTTGTAATTAAAATATTCGTCTGTTAGACTGTCTCATGTCAATACTGAGGACATTGCCACAATTTAAAAACTGAAGAGAGAATTTTTCATTTGATATAAACTTCACTGTTCATTTGTCAATTTATTCTACATAATACATAAAATCGCAAAAAAAAAAAGAAAGTGTCATATTTCTTGCAATGGATCGCCATTACATCTTTTTAGTTCGAATACATATTAATTTTTTTGTATTAAAAATTGTTATATTTCACATGCATCATTCCCAGATAAATTGACTCATGGATAAGAAGAATGTGAACAAAATACGATCAAATCTAGTCTTTCAGGTAAAGCTCCCTGTAAAGCAGATTTGAATAATTTCAAGGGGAAAATTGTTCCGGGGCTGGGTGTCGATCCCGGGACCTCTGGTTGAACATACCAGGGCTCTGCCAATTGAGCTACCCGGGAACTCAACCAGAGGTCCCGAGATCGATACCTGGCCCTGGAACAATTTTTCCCTTGAAATTATTCAAAATATGATCAATAACATAGGGGAAATCACTGTTCAGACAAGGACAAAAACCATTTTTTAATCAGGAATGCTAAAAATATCTACTTCTGTGAAAATTATTTTTGCAGCATCACAATATTTTTCCTTTATACTTCGTAGGCTATAATGGAAAAGCTATATACAGGGTGTTTCAAAAGCATGGAAGATTATAAAAAAAAACTTTGTGCAGTGATAAGGCAGGACTTTATGATCCATTTGAGATGGTGAATGCATGTCTATCGAAGCCTCCTTTCAGGCAAGTTGTTTGAAATTGAAGTCTCTTTTGGTGCCTGGTAACTGTGTCCGTGCAAAAACAACAAGAAAGAACACTGTAGGCGAGAATTAGGTACATTTGGGGTTGTGGTGTTGTACTAGGCAATAGTGACAATGTGCATGAGCAGTAAGGGTAATATGCCAGCATCGTCTCTCATCCTAAGTTTTAATCTCTACTGACAGTGCACATTAAACACATTCATCATTGCTCAGGCCAATAAGTGTTAATAATAATAATAATAATGATTTATTTAACCTGGCAGAGTTAAGGCCATACGGCCTTCTCTAACACTCAACCAGGAGTAAAACTGCGTTACAAAAAAACACTACAAATTTACAAAGTACACTACAATTTTACACACAAAACTGAATAAGATAATAATAATAAAATGTAAACAAGTAAGTAGAAATCAGACATAATATATAACATGCAGAAAGAAAGGAAAAAGCATAATAAAATGTGAACAGCAGGTCAAAATAAATGAGACATACAAAGTATAAAAAAATAAGACAATTATTGATAATAATAATAATAATAATAATAATAATAATAATAATAATAATAAGAATAGTAATAATAATAATGATAATAATAATACTAATAGTAGTAATAAAATAGTGCAGTACAAAGCATACAATGAATACAATATTTTCAAGTACACACAGTAAGGAAAATTATGATTATATATAGCTCAACTTATCACATTATAGATATACCATTATCGGAAAATATGAAAACAAAAATATAAAATAAGTTCAATATCACTAGAACATAAAAAGAAAAAAATGTGAATACGTGGAAACATGCAATACAACACTTGTCATAATAGTAAGTTAGTTTGGCAACTCGTCATAAGATAATTTTCTAACTTGGATTTGAAAGATTTCAATGTTCGGCAGCCCTTGACTTCAGGTGGCAGAGAGTTCCAGTGACGAGAGGTAGCAACAGTGAAAGATGAGGAATACAGAGATGATGTGTGAAGTGGAATTTCTAGCGTGTTATCGCGTTGTGATCGAGTATTAATATTATGATAGCGAGAGAGAGTATGAAAACGAGCAAATAACTAATAGGGGGATGAAGTGTGCATAATTCGATATAAGAGAGAAAGTGAGTGCAGATTTCTCCTCTCATGTAACCTAAGCCATGATAACTTCTCGAAAGAAGGTGAGATATGATCATAGTATCGAACATTACAAATGAAGCGGACGCACGCGTTATGAACACGCTGTAGTTTCTGAGCAGAATGAATCCTGAGATCACTGAACAAAACGTCGCAATAATCGAAGTGAGGTAGAATGAGTGTCTGTACCAGCGTCTGTTTTAATTTAGATGGTTAATGATACAATCTTTTTAGTGAATGGAGAATAGAGAATGCCTTCTTACATGTATATTTAACATGCGTATCCCAATCGAGATTAGATTCGAAATGCACTCCGAGATTTTTTACGGTAGAGCTAAACGGGGTGATTGTTTTATTCAGTTTCACAGGTGGAATATTCAGGTCGTCAAGAGAAGAGTGTAACATGGTGGGTTGTTTACATTTAATTGATTGAAAACTGAGACACTTCAAATATGTTTCAAATTAGAAATGTTGGTTTTATAGCACAAAACAAGAAGTGTACAGTATTTTATACACAGCAAATGTTCAGAGCCATCCTTGTTTGTTTTGAGGTCCACATTTTACGACCATGCCACTCTCTCTTGTCAGCATTCCACTGTGCTAATAAACTTAGCCTGAATTGTAGCCTGTACATTATGTTGTGTTCAATTTAGCGCTGCTTGTTCTATGTACTCTCCAGTAATTGTGCTTAGGTAACGTGCAGTGGTTAAAAAGGTAACACTTTTACAATGACAGCTCTGAAAGGAGGCCTCATGGAACATGTCAGACAGCTTCAACTGTCCTGCCTTACAACCTCACAAAGTTATTCACAATAATTTTAAAACACCCTGTATATATACTCTGAGACAAGCCTTAATGACCTTTTCCCTTATGCTAGTCCTACATGAAGTAGGGTTGCTAAAGTTTGTCTCAGAGTATATATGCAGGACATAAAACAACATGAACATTGAGACACTAAAAGCTGTAATTAGTTGTATTACCAATTACCAACTATAAATCTCATGACTAAGAAGAAACCATAATGCATAATACACTTTTAGTAATCATAAGAATTTTTCACATTTACTATTTTCCTGTTCAGTTTATTATAACCACTAGCTGTCTCAGTTTTCCTGGTGTAACAGTTTCAGTACATAAATATGAATATAAACTAAACAAAGCAGTATTTAAGAATGTAATTATTCAAAATTTATCATATGGATATTAAATACAGTCATATGCACAGTTTTGTTGCTCTCTTAGTGGTGGAGAAGATCAATACACTGTTACAATTAAGATGAAATATAATTAGAACAATGAGAGAAAGTGGATTGGAAGATGGCACATGGGAGAATAGAGAAGAATGGAGACGGGCTATGGAATTTTGAAAATGAGTGCAGGAAGATGTAAAACCTGATAATACTTATTTGTTCATGCTTTAGGCAGGATTATATGCCTATTTTTTGCGGAGAATTCTTTGAATTGGTTTGTATGAAGCATCGTCGTTTCTTTGTATATGTTTTTTTATGTACATGTATTCTTAATGGCTCAACCACCAGCATTATTTCGTATTAATGGTATGCAAACTTCTTCCAACATTTTGCTTGTTTCCCAAATCTTTATTTTTATTGCTCAGACTACTAACTTATATTAAAAATAGAACAGACATCACCTTACACAAGCTGTTTCACAGTAATTATTCCTAATTTTCAGATGTGATAGAAGACATTTATAATTAATCATTTTATCTTAATAAAGAAGTGTCCGTAAATGCTTCCTTATCCAGTTAATAAGGTTAAGGTCAAAACTTTTTATTATTGTACATGGCTGTCTTTAATTTGCGTTTTTCAGCCATTCCCATTACCATGGAAACAACTGAAGTTAATTTGTTTTCGTTGTGTTACATAAATATACATGAAAGAAAGAGAGACATCTGCCTGACAAACCAGGTGACCAATCAGATCCAGATTATAATATAATTTAAGAATTTAATTAACATGAAAAGGTACTAATTTGAAAACTAACATTACTAACTATAAAAACTGTAATAAAATTCTGATACAATTAAAATATCAATGTGTAGATTAGAAATGAATATATAATACGAGTCCTTTAAAATTTTGAGGCAAATACTTTCAGTATCATGCTGTCAGAAGAGTTAGTTACTTTTGATGATCTTCATAACAGTCCATAGATATTTAGAAGAATTCATTGTTCACTCATGTGTTATATTTTGTATGTCACAATGAAGACCGTAATTTTGAACAGTTTATATATTTTTTTAATATCATTTCCATAATATTTTAATAATTTACTGTATAACCATCAAAGTTACATGAACAAGTTGGTTTTCAAGTTGAGATTCTTTGAAACCCTCATTTGTTTCGTATTGTTATATCTTGATATAGAAGCATTTCCAGACATTACTTTATTACGAAAAAATATTTCATTAGGTGCCCTCTATCATACCTGAAAATTAGAAATAGCTATTCTAAAACACCTGTAGAATCTCATTAAATATTATTTTCGTATTTCCATTTATATGTATACAAATTTATTATTAAGTTTGTAAAATTATGTCTCAGGTTTAAGGAAATTACATTATGTTTGGTACGAGGTTTTTTGGTTTTAGTACTAGGTCGTACATGTAAAAAAATTCAATATTTAGAAGCTAGGTATAGGTTCTATTGTTGATAGTAGACAAAAGAAAAAAGGGAAAAAAATCTATGTTGAGTCCATTTCCTGTCCATTCCTGGAGAGTGGTTCCTGGTAAATTCAACAGTTGGCTTTTTCTCCTTTCCTTGATAATGGAACCAATATATAACTCTGAAACTTCAGATATTTTTACATCTTCGATGCAGTGCAGAACAAAAAACCTTGCACTGTGTTATTACAATAATGCAACAATCTTACAAGTTTTGTCTCGGTGTTGCAATTTAAGTTAACAGTAGGGTGTTCGATATATCTAAAGATATCGTGTATTTTTCTCTGTATAGGAAATAGAGATCTAATAATGTCATAAGAATCCTATAAGTTAACTGATTGAGGTGGCTCAGTGGTAATGTACTAGACTCGCATACAGGTCATGGGGTTTGAATCTGGAACCTTCCAGCCAATCTGACTGAGGGTTTTTATTGCTTTCCTCAGTCATAAATGCCAGACTGGAAATTTACATACCATGATTCATCACCATTATCATAATCATTAATAAAATTTAAATCGGTTAAATGAGTACACAGCCTATCCAAAGATTCTACACACGCAATATGACCTAGGTGTTAAACAGTGTATAAACTTAAAAAAAAATTACACCCTATGTATAAAAACAATTAAGAAATAACTTTATCAGTGGGCCATGTTTAGAAACTGGCAGGTTTTGACAATTTGTAAAACAAGAGAATATCAGGCTTTGACGTAGCAACCATTAATGACGTTCTCTTGTTTTAAAATTGTCGAATTCTGCAAATTTCTAAACATAGGCCATATATTTTTCTTCATTGTTTTTATACATAGATTTCTTATGGCAATATTAAATCTCAAAACACAATAACCTGTAGTACAACATGGAAATCTGAGACATTTGAGTGAAATTGCAAATATTTTAAAGATACATCTTTATCTCAAAAGATAAAACAAATAGTCATAAAATGACGAAATTTACGTAATTTTTAATTTCGATTATGTATGTCTTTCTAAATATACCAAAGGACAGAAGTTTGTTTCAAACTATGCAGTGTGCAAAAACCAGTAAAGAATGAAAGGGTATTTATATCAATTCTTTAGAAGTTTAAATGACATATCGTTCTAGGACTTTATAAAATTCACATATAATTTCTTTTTTTTTTTTTTTTCTTTTTTTTTTTTTTTTTTTTTTTTATAAAAATCGAGTTCATTACTATGGTGGCCACAAATTTCAAACTAAATTAGAAGTTTAAATTGTTTCTCTTATTGTATTGTAGCTACTGCAGTGGTGGTTTATATCTACAGTACTATAGATTAAGCTGTCCAAGATATAGCACACTTTTTATATAATACAGTACTTTGTCATGTTTTCATTAGGTTAATTAAAAATGACAATTGGCTTTTTCATGATAGTGTCTCGCCCTAAAATTATGATTGCTTAAATTTCTGCAAAGTTTCTATTACCTATTTATTAATACATCCGCCTGCCATAACAGATGACCATATAGGTCCGGAAAACAATAAAAAAAAAATACATATAATGGAATATGTCTTTCTAGTTGAAGTTAGTCTTCCACATGACTTTCTTCCAATAGCTACAGTATGTTAGTAATACTTTAGATTTGTAAGCTATTATTTGTTTATTGGCTTAATATCGAGGGATAATATCTGACCTTTTGCGTTTCGTGACTCTGTATGAATATCTACCAACAAAAATATGATTAATTTCATTTTCTGAACTCAAATATTAAAGATTATATAATTACGAAGTACATATGATATTTCCGTGCAGAAATTCTGCGTCATCATATGATGAAGGATGAGTGGAACGGAGAAAAATTCTCTCCGGCACCGGGATTTGAACCCAGGTTTTCAGCTCTACGTGCTGACACTCTATCCACTAAGCCACACCGGATTCCCATCTCGATGCCGGACTACTGAACCCTCTCAGTTTAAGTTCCACCTCTTGGGTTCCCTCTAATGGCCTACCCTCGTACACTGCGTCATAGATGTATGACAGTGGCACAATGTCCATACATGTGCAGAGTGCACTCATTATGAGTGACTAAGTGGCCAGGATCCGATGGAATAAGCACCATCTTAAATCACTAAGGGTGCTATTCATAGACATTTTGCAGCCCGCGCTACGAGTGTGCTAAACTAGCCCCGGCTATCGACTGGTTACTTTTACAGGATTCATATCATATATCGCTAACACTGGTTTATGAATACGAAAAACGTTAGTTCGCTGATCATCCACCATGCTAAGAATGTCTATCAATACAGCCCTAAGTGATTATTTTTCGCATATCATATATGATTACAATGACGCAGAATTTCTGCACGGAAATATCATATGTACTTCGGTACACCGTAATAAATATATGATATGCGAAAAATAATCACTTAGGGTGCAAATCTAGTCTTTCAGGTGAAGCTCCCTGTAAAGCAGATTTGAATAATTTCAAGGGCCCCGGAACAATTTTTCCCTTGAAATTATTCAAATCTGCTTTACAGGGAGCTTCACCTGAAAGACTAGATTTGCATAATATATACGTTACAGTGTACGTTAACAGAAAACCACAATTCAAAGTCACACAGAGATTGTGTGCACTCGTTGTGGGTCTCTGGCATTTCGTCAGCCCACGCGAGTTGTGTGGATATAAAGGGAAAAGTTGAGACAGTGTCGGGTGGAGTTCCCGGGTAGCTCAGTGGTAGAGCGCTGGTACGTTCAACCAGAGGTCCCGGGATCGATACCCGGCCCCGGAACAATTTTTCCCTTGAAATTATTCAAATCACTTAGGGTGCTATTCATAGACATTTCGCTAGCCCATGTTACGAGAGTACTAAACTAGCCCCGGCTATCGACTGATTACTTGTACAGAATTCATATCATATTGCTAACACTGGTTTATGAATACAAAAAACGTTAGTTCGCTGATCATCCACCGGAAGCCCGCACTAAGAAGAATGTCTATGAATATGGCCCTTAGTGATTTAAGACGGTGCTTATTCCATTGGATCCCGGCCACGTAGTCACTCATAACGAGTGCACCTCTGCACATGTATGGACATTGTGCTACTGTCATACATCTATGACGCAGTGCATGAGGGAAGGCCACTAGAAGGAACCCAAGAGGTGGAACTTAAACTGAGAAGATTCAATCCGACATCGGGATGGGAATCCGGTGTGGCTTAGTGGATAGAGCATCAGCACATAGAGCTGAAACCGGGGTTCAAATCCCGGTGCCGGAGAGAATTTTTCTCCGTTCCACTAACCCTTCATCAAATATTAAAGGCCAGTTCTCTTATTTATATCTGGCATTAGACTGAATAAAACAAAATACCATATAGAAAATCACACATTGTTGAATATTGTTCTGCTTATTGTGCCATATTTGAAGGCTGAGGCATCAGATGCCAATTCCAGGAATTCTCAATTATTACTCTGTAGAATATTTGCTGTAAGAGTCTTATCCTGGGAAGGTGGCGCAGTGCAAGTTTCCTGTGGCACTTTGCGCCAGTAATAAGAATGATTATGAATATGAACAAATGATGGAGTGTCGACAGCAAAAATGGAAGCATTTCAAGAAAACTTGTCCCAACAAGGCCTTTTCTGTCTGCAAATTCCTCTTTAATTTGCTGGGATTTGACTCGGATTTCCGATATGGAAGGTTAATATTCGAACTGTTCAGCTAGTATTATTGCCATTAAATTGTTATGTAAGACATAAATTATGGTTATGTTAATGACTTGAACACACAGAATTTTATGCTCAACCATGCCGAAATGTAGTAATTATACACTTGGTAGTAGCCCTTTAATGCACCTCATTAAAGTACACCTATTCATTATAATTCAGTTGTTCAGCCAATGAGAAATCACCATTGTACTGATTGTACCATTATAAAACCGCAAGTATCGATTATTCTCGGATATGCAATCGAAAGACAAATTTTAGCGAAAAGTCACGGAGGCTGGAAATCCAATACTGTCGCAAAAGGTTATGTTCTGTTACTATAATAATTAGCGTTAGTTGTAAATAATATTCAAATAAATTCAATTTGTCATCTCGTTTTTCAATTCTAAATCAATTTCCACGTTATATCAAGCCTAATGTTCATGTTATTCTCTAGATTATATCAAGGTCAATGACATTCGTGTTTCGGAAAAAATCAATACTTTCGCGTCTGCGCACATCTCACAATTCAGGTCAGTTCCGCTCCTCACTTACATAACCATAACATGAAAACTTATGAATAATTTCAAGTAGAAATATGATCGAGCATAAAAAAAGTCGTATGAAACTTGCCTATAATGGTAATTAAGACGCTCGTATGAAAATTATGAAACTCGCTTGCACTCGTTTCATAAACAAACATTCTCGCGTCTTAATTACTACCATTATAGGCTTGTTGCATAATGTACTATTACAGTTTATCTAGTAAAAGTAAAAAAAAAAAAAAAAATCTTAATTTGCTTTAGTGTAATATTTTGAAAAATGTATGCCTAAAAGTGAACATATGTAAGTACAGTACAAGTGCGGTTGTATTATGCAAGCTGTAAAAGAAAATTAATTTTTTCTTGAAATGAAATATCTTAGCTGAATGTCGGCAACACACTTCGTTAGATTAATTGAGACACTGTAAAATATCAGATATTGAGACTTGATCTTTAAGGGCCTTTTAAAAGTAGAATTTATGCCATTACCAATACTACATTTCCAACTGTGATCCATGAGTTTTCCAGAGAAAGGATGACTCCTGTGTGTATGCAATTGATCTAGTCCTTCACCAAACTTTCGAAACACTGTTGCAACTTGTCAAACAGTTACACTTCTCTTATGAATTTTACTATCACATCAAATGAATTTGTTACTTTTTAAGAAAAGTTTGTGGAGGTTAGATCTCTAGCAAACATTACATACTAGTCCATTAAGTATTGTTGCAATTTGCTATTTCTAACTAGCTATTTTGTAGTCATGTGTTTCTTTTTTAATCTTGTTAGTAATAAAACTGCCATTCCTTCATAATGTACTATATTATGGGATTTTGGATATACAGTAGAACCTCTATTATCCTTGGTAATGAAGGGGTTGGACTGAACGGTTGACCGAAAAAATTGGATAATCCGTACCATGAAAGATTTTGTAATTTCCTCCATGGTTTTGTATTTAACTCGCTATGTAGTGGATCATAAGTTCACCAATTTAAATCTGGTTGTCAACGACGGCTTTTTAAGGGACAAGAAAGCCCTTTGTAATGACTGTCTCAGGAAAGATAGGAATAAAGGAGGTCTCATGTTGTAGATTTACATACTTTTTTACATTTTATCCTTGTTTTTTTAGTTGTAACTCCAATCTCGTATTCTGGTGCGAGATAAGCCACAGTTTCTCTTTCTCAAACCGTTCAATTATTTCCATTTTTTTTTCAATACTTAACACAAGTTTTCTGTTAACACCCATGGAAGACATTTTATATACAAGTTCAATGTATTACAGAACGGCAATTCGGACAGTAGACAATGCTGTGTAACGATAAATTCTTGTAATAACACTCTCTAGCAAAAATATATGTAGAACCTACTAATACGAGTATGATGTACAAAACAGTAATTCATATAAGTTATTTATTTTTGAAGAAGAAAAAAAAAGAGCGAGAAATAGACAGTCAGATAATCCACCAATCGGTTAATAGGGTGACGGATAATCGAGGTTCTACTGTAGTTTCAGTTTACCACTATGCAGTGTTACTACTCTTAAATCTTTATTTTTTTCACGCTTCTACTTATTTATGTCAATAAATTGCATTGTTGATTTAATGGCTCTGTGTCCAAGCAAGAAGGGTTTGTTTAGAAAAACACATTTCAGAAGCTGTGAAATTACTTCTGTGTATTTTAAAATATCGCAGAAATGTTGAAACGTGCTAGTCATAAAATGTTTTTGAAAAATTTAAATTGCAGACCTTTGTAAATGCAAGTACTGTAAATTGTGTACATAAATGTATGTTACATAAATGTGGAAATTTGCTCATATACAAAGCATGTAACTTATTGTCTGTGAGCTTGCATCGATCTGTGTGTGAAAGCAGGAACACCCGAACACGTGTACGTTTGTACACTTTCGTCTGGTAGAGAGATTTACTTTTATTGTGATAAGGAAAGGAGAGAAATCTTAACCACGTAAGCAAACATGTGTGCAATTTTTATATCTGTGATAGTGTTGTTTGTTAAGGTTTTCATATCATTTTCAAAATAATGAAGTCTATGTAATCCATATTGTTATTATTTGTATTAGACTATGTGCCAGTACTTTTTAGGGTCATATTTTATGTTATAAATTATATATTACAGGAGTAAAACAAATTATAATACGCTTTTTCATAATGTAAATTACTTTTTTATATTTATTTCGAAATGTATATGGCTAAATAAAATGATGTAGTATTTATATCACATAATTTTTTCCTGTACATCTTTTTGTTAAATTTCTTTGCAAAGTCCCATGCAGTTATGATTTTAAACTTGCTGTCATACACCAATTAGGAGGTTTCAAACATGTTTGAGACATATACGAAGAAAAAATGGCAGGCACTACATATTATAGTAACTGATGAGAATAATATTTTGTAGAATTTGATTAAAACATGCATTTGTCTAACTTTTAGAACTTCAAATCTAAGGTACAGTAAATTACGTATTTCATAAATTATCAATGAGTTCTTCAAAATTCAACATAACTTGTGTATTAATTCTTTTGAGAATATCAAATAAACAGTCTAGATCAGTGGTTCTCAACATTTTTCCGTTTACAGCACACTATCCTATGTACTGAGTTCCCGCAGCACACTAGCAACAATGTGATAGATGACTAACGTTTGACTTGGCAACAATGCGAGAGTCTCAGTCTAGCAAACAAAGCTTGCCTTCAGCAGTCAGTTGTTTGTATGCTTGCAGTTGTAACGCCATTTTGTCTGTGTTCTAGCATATTTTGAGGTTGATTTTTAGTTTCACGCATGTTACATGTGTTATTGTGTTAATCTAACTTCAGTATGGATAAGTTTTTCATTAAAAGGAGAAAAGTTGAAGATAAGTCAATGACAGGATCATTTAACAGTAACAAAAGTGAGAAGGAACCAATTCCAAGTGTTGTTGTTTTCTAATGCCAGGCTTTTGACAAAGTCATTTGACCTCTTGCACTCCAATATTTTTCAAATATCATGGCCGTTGTGAAACTAGGACTCTCACTCTGAGAGAGGAACATAGGTTAAGGGTGTTTGAGAATAAGGTGCTTAGGAAAATATTTGGGGCTAAGAAGGATGAAGTTACAGGAGAATGGAGAAAGTTACACAACACAGAACTGCACGCATTGTATTCTTCACCTGACATAATTAGGAACATTAAATCCAGACGTTTGAGATGGGCAGGGCATGTAGCACGTATGGGCGAATCCAGAAATGCATATAGAGTGTTAGTTGGGAGACCAGAGGGAAAAAGACCTTTAGGGAGCCGAGACGTAGATGGGAGGATAATATTAAAATGGATTTGAGGGAGGTGGGATATGATGATAGAGACTGGATTAATCTTGCACAGGATAGGGACCAATGGCGGGCTTATGTGAGGGCGGCAATGAACCTTCGGGTTCCTTAAAAGCCATTTGTAAGTAAGTAAGTATTATCATGGCCAGCCACTGAAGCACAGATTTTGAGATGAGGTGTTCCGAATCCATTTCTTGGTTTGAGTTGCACAATGGGCAGTTAGGGGACTGATATATTCCAATTCTATGCAGGTGTTTGACCAAACAATCATGGCCTGTTGCCAATCTAAATGAAGCTACAGACAATTTTCGTGGTAAATCGGGAATTAACTTTGGATTATGATGCAGAGAGTTCCATTTTTTTCCCTTGAGAATGTGTTATCAAATTTTGTTTGTTGAAGTCTAAATATGTAGATTTAATGATGACGAGGACTGAACCTTGCAAGGTATTGTAAATTTATTCCAACTCAACAATGTAACTATCTTTTCACAGAGTAATGCATAGATTTAGTAACAGGTCTGTAAGTAGCAGTGCTGCCCTTCTTTGAGATAGCCAAAATGTGAAATCTGACTTCGATAATGGAAGGATAGAAGCATCTAATAAAGGCTACTTTAAAATCACGCGCATGCGACATTTTTGGTTCTTTCATACTGAGTCACGCATCAGTATATCTCCAGACTGTAACGTGGTACAACGATGATACGGGTTCGTCTGAACGAGATCTAACCAGAAAAAGCTAAATCATAATCTAAATGGATAGTGAAAAGATATGTGCGAATCTCGAAAAAAAAAAAAAAAAAAACAAACAAAAAAAAAAGTGACTAAAGTCGAAATGTCGAAATATTTGCAGCAAAAGTCCAAATCAAAATACATTAAATGCATATCGGATGAAAGAGGAGCTCTAAAGGTATCGATTAAGCCCAAAATTACCCAAGAAAAATTATGTAAGGCTTATAGAAAGAGGAAGAAAGGTGAAACAGCATAACTCAGAGAGCCCCAACCGAGCCTGTACAGTGAGTGCCAACCAACAAATGTGAAGATTGTATACGACTCAATAGAAGCAATCCCGGATTGAGGCCTAGGTAACCTAGGGTGGCAATTTCCGGGGGGGGGGGGGGCAGCATTTTCTCTCTTTTTCTTTTTTGAGTGAAATTTCTTTTTAAAACACTTGTTGGTAAATATTTTTTGAAGTTTGTGCTTGAACACCTTGTGGAAGTTGGATATCGTTTTGTTATCACATTGTCGTGGTCGTGGCGAGAGTAAAAGGAAAGTGTGCAGCTGCATAGTTACATTGTAAGGCTGGTATCACGTTATTATATATGAAACTGCTTAAATTTAACTGCTTGTATAAACAAGAATGCATTGTTGAAAATCAAATTGGATGTGTTTGTTATTTATCACTATGAACAGGTATTAATCATAACTCTCAATTACATTTCCAATATATATCGTCGTCAACAGTACATCTTTTTCTTAGCAAACAAATCAGTAGTAGGCCCTACTAGTAATTACCTACTGAATAAGTGAATAACAGTGAAGTTTGAGTTTTATAAATTGGAACAAAGTCTAAAGTCCATCCCTCATTTCACTTAAGGCTTCACCTCAAACAACGGAAGTAATATAAAATGCTTGACAACAGCTTAGTTTAAGTGAGGGCTTTGACCGCTACTGTTCTTTTGTTGGTAAGAGGGTATCTTTAGAATTCATGTTTGGAGGGGGGAAATTGTCACCGTTTCCTGGACAATAGGACATTGTGTCCCCATTATGGTTTGGAAGGGATGTACTATAGTAGAAAGTACTATTTTTAACACAAAAATTGCAAGAATCCACACTGCGCTCACAATTTGTTTTGTCATTCACACTCCCTCACCTGGAAGATCTGGTAACAAAAGTGAAGAGCGGAAGGAGGAGGAGATGGGGAATGAAGGCACTGACATGGACCACCCCTGATTGAAATACGTTGTAAAAACTCATTAAAATTTATACTTTTCCCTTAAAGCTTTAATTTTGTTGCATGCTCTTTTCCTTTATCTTAGTCAAATTCCAGGAAGTTGCCTCCTCTCTTCGACATTTGCAGGGCAGTCACTGAAACAAGGTGACTAATTTTTAAGAAATTGTGATGCGAGTAGGCCTACAGTGAATAATATTTAAATGTGATTTTCTTTTAATTTTATGTAATTTTTCCATCTTTTAAGGGCATTTTATTGATCATTTTAAGTAGATTTTTAGGCCATCAACATTCGTCCCCTACTTATAGCTTCTAAATTAGGCATCACTGGACATAACTTCCTGATCTCAAATTACTCCTTATTACACCCTTTACCAGTCCTAGAAATTTGGCACAAAATTACGGAAATACACAGTGTATTATAGTATATATGAATGTGTGTATGTGAACCTGTTTACAATTTTATAAACATAGGTATTCTGATGGTTATATTCTTCATCTTCATCTAGGACCTAAACTCAGCAAGTGTAATTTCAATATACAAGATGAAGGAAAAAAAAAAAGCATTCAATGTTTTGAGCGTGGTAGTATTTCTCGAAACAAGAAAACAAAGTCTAATAAACATAAATCTTAAAATTAATATCTTCCAAGATGACCAGCCTCATGGTCTAGTGGTCAGAACTTCTGACTACAGTTCACGTGGTCCCGGGTTCGATTCCCGGTTAGAACACAGGTATTTTTCCTTAAAGGGAATTGTCCCTGGTCTGGAATTTAGGTTAAGTTTAGGTTTAAGACCTCCCCTGGCACCAAACATTCATAGTCATCCTATCATATCATCTGGGTAATGCAACTCTGCCTTCCAAGCGCCCCAACCTCAGAAGTGGGTTATAAATAAGTCAATGTCAGGAGAGACCAGAAATGTCGAATGATAACCTGGTGTGATTGGAAAGTTTTAAGACTCAGCTTGCAATTTCAAAATGGCAGTAGTTACAGGTTATTGTGATGGACCTGCTTCAAAGTAGTCCCCTTCTAACTGAACACACAGACTCCACTTTTGGAAGCATTCCTGAAAATTTTCTTTCTTAAGGATGTTACAAACCTTCTCTGTATTTACCTGGATATCTTCAATTGAGTCAAATCGGTTCCCTTTCAGCAAAAATTTCAATTTAGGAAAAGGGTAGAAGTCAGTAGAGGCTTATCAGGAGAATAGGGGAGTTGTGGATACACAGGAATTTGGCCAAAAATTCTCTGATTGAGCCAGTGCGTTGTCATGGAGGAGGATCCAATACTTGTCTCGCCAGAATGCAGCCTTTTCTCCCGCACAAATGCTCAAGGACACTTTTACAGTATTGCCCCTTAGAGGCATATTCGTGATGCACAATACTTGTAGAATCGAAAAAAAAAAAAAAAAAACCAGCAACATTGTCTTCACATTCGACCAACTTTGTCATGCTTTTTTCGATTGTGGCAAACCTGGTCTCTCCCACTGCGATGATTGTGCCTTCGTTTTTGGGTCATACCCATAAACCCATGATTCATCGCCTGCAATTATCCTATTTAACAATCTGAATCATTTTCGGTCCAGTTCTTGGGACACTTGAAGTCGATGTTGTTTCCATTCATCTGACAATTTCGAAGTTAATTTCGTGGACACTTGGCGAATGTGCAAATCTCCAGTTAAAATTGACTGAACCATGTAGAAACTTAAATTCAGTTCATCAACCATTTCCCTAATTGTAAATCGACAGTCAGAGCGCACTAAATCGCGAACTTCCACAATGTTTTTGTTGGTTTTTGAACTGGAAGGCCGGCCAGACTGGGGGTCATCTTCAACTGATTTGCAGCCATCTTTGAATCTGTTGAACCTGATAAAAACATTTGATTGGCTCAGACATTTTCCTCCAAACGTTGTTTTTAAGAGTTCATAAGTCTCTGAAGCTGATTTCCCGGTTTTAAAACAAAATTCGACACAAATTGGTTTCGTTTTTTGATCCATTTGCGAAATCGATAAATCTGCCGAGAACTGAAAACACATTTTTACTCACCATGCTGCCACTCCCTACTGAACAAAGATATCACAGTGATTTTTTTAGGACGTTCCAAGGACAAAACAAGCTTTCTCTTTCACACCTACAAGCAAACCTACCCCCTTCTATTAAGCAGTGGCGACCCCTGTCTTAAAAATTTCCAATCATACTTTGTAAGAGTATTTTTTTTCATCAGCATCATAGGAGGTACTAGAATATTTATTGAATTGTTCAAAGTTTTTGACTTATCTGACTTATCGAAATTACAATGTCAATTAAAATCATAGAGATGCTCAATATGATTTCCATTCATTGTAATGCATCCATCTTAGGGAATCACATAGTGTTGTCCTTTTGTTTACTGCATTTCTGATATGTTACTGTATACCCAATACGAAACAGGTAAATAAGATATGCTATTCTTACAATACCAATTTCAAACCCTTGTTTCGTACAAAATTTAATTTTAAGACCCATGTTTATTAGACTTTTTTCTTCTTTTGATGGATACTATCATCTCTCAAATATTGAATGTTTTTCTTTTTTTTCTCACTGGAAATTCCATTGAGCATTTC